>NC_023750.2:22362892-22440310 GCF_000499845.2 Phaseolus vulgaris
CCCTATATTTTGTTTGATCCACTGATTTTCCTGCAGAATCTTGATCCAGCTGACAATTTGTTGAAATAGGAGTGCTTATTGCTTTGCATTGATTCATATCAAACTTCTTGAGCAGTTCCTTGCAGTATTTTTCTTGGCTTATGAAAATCCCATCCTTGAGTTGCTTAACTTGTAGACCAAGGAAGAAATTCATTTCTCCTAACATTGACATCTCAAACTCACTTTTCATGGTTTTCACAAAGTCTTCACACATCTCTTCATTTGTGGATCCAAAGATAATATCATCTAAATAGACTTGCACAAGTATGATATCTTCACTTTTCTTCTTTAGAAAGAGAGTTTTATCTGAATTGCCACGGCTATAACCTTGAGACAGCAGAAAATCACTTAGCCTTTCATACCATTGCCTTGGTGCTTGCTTTAATCCATATAAGGCTTTCTTAAGCATGAACACATGTTCTGGATTCTTGTGATCTTCAAACCCTGGAGGCTGAGATACAAACACCTCTTCATTGATGTAGCCATTTAGAAATGCGCTCTTGACATCCATTTGAAATAGCTTGAAACCTTGTATGCTGGAAAATGCTAGAAGAAGTCTGACAGCTTCAAGACGTGCTACTGGTCCATAGGTTTCACCAAAGTCAATACCTTCTTCTTGGTTATACCCTTTAGCAACCAGTCTTGCTTTATTTCTAGTGATAGCTCCATGTTCATCCATCTTGTTCCTGTACACCCACTTGGTTCCTATGATGTTCATCTCATGCTTCCTTGGAACCAAGGTCCATACTTCATTGTGTTCAAACTGATTCAGCTCTTCCTGCATTGCTGTTATCCAATTGCTGTCTTGCAGTGCTTCTTCCAGGCTTTTAGGCTCAATCTGTGACACAAAAGCTACTGTTCTGCAGAAGTTATTGAGTGAATTCCTTGTTGAGACTCCTTTCTCAATTTTACCAATTACATTGTCAAGAGTGAGATCCCTTGGAGTCTTCCATTCTTTAGGCAGTCCTGCATTCACAGTAGATTCTTTGACAGAATTTGAATTAGTAGCATCAAGCTCACTGGATTGATTCTGTTGTATAACTGTTCTTAAATCATCCATACCAGGTTCATCCATAATAGATTTGGGCACAGAAAAATCTGTTTCATCAAACACAACATGTATAGATTCTTCAACAGCAAGTAATCTTTTGTTATATACTCTATAAGCATGACCATTTATTGCATAACCAATATGTATTCCTTCATCTGATTTAGGATCAAACTTCCCCAAATTATCTTTACCATTATTTAAAACAAAGCATTTGCAGCCAAACACCCTAAGATGACTAATGCTAGGCTTCCTACCTTTATACAATTCATAGGGAGTTTTCTTAAGAAATGGTCTAATCAAAGTTCTGTTAAGCACATAAGAAGCAGTATATACAGCATCAGCCCAAAAATATTTAGGTAAACCAGATTCATTTAGCATAGTCCTAGCTAACTCTTCTAGTGATCTATTCTTTCTTTCAACAACACCATTTTGTTGGGGTGTCCTAGGAGCAGAATAACTATGTATGATCCCATGTTTTTCACAATATTTATCAAACTTTGCATTTTGAAATTCTCCCCCATGATCACTACGAATCTGTTTTATCCTATTTTCATTCTCATTATGCAGAACCTTAGCAAGTTTCTTAAAGGCTTTATATGCATCATTTTTAGAAGCAAGAAACAAAGTCCATGTATATCTTGAAAAATCATCAACAATCACCAAAGCATAGTAATTTCCAGCTAAGCTAGCAGTCCTAGATGGTCCAAACAAGTCCATATGCAAAACATCCAAAGCTTTATTTGAAGACACCATATCTTTTGATTTAAGAGAAGTTCTAATCTGTTTTCCCTTTACACAGGCATCACACAATCTGTTATTTTGAAACTTTATGTTTGGTAAACCAGAAACAAGTTCCTTAGATTTTAGCTTATTCAAGTGATTTGTGTGAATGTGAGCTAGTCTCCTATGCCACAGCCATGACTCATCATTTTTAGATAGCAAACACTCATTTTCAGAACAACTCTTTATAATGTCTAGGAGATAAATGTTGTTTACCCTTTTTCCAGTGAACAGCACCTTACCAGAATTTTCATTTGAAATTGTACAAGTATTTGCTTCGAAATTGACCTTGTATCCCTTGTCACACAGCTGGCTAATGCTTAGAAGACTATGTTTTAGCCCTTCAACATACAGGACATTCTCAATAGTAGTTGATTCTTTAGTACCAACATCTCCTCTTCCAAGAATTTTTCCTCTATTGTTATCTCCATATGTGACATGCCCTTCAGCTTTGAGTTTCAGATTTATGAACTGAGTCACATCACCAGTCATGTGCTTTGAGCAGCCACTGTCTAGATACCACTGGTTTCTCCTGCTGTTTTTCTGCAACAAAACAAATTTAGCACATATGGTACCCCTTTAGTCTAGGGTCCAGCATGATTAACACCTTTCCTTAGGAAGCCATTTGGCCAATCCTTTAGGAACAAGATATCTCCTAGCCTTACATGTTCTAGATACATGACCAGATTTCATACAATAAAAACATGTTGCAGTATGCATTGTTTTTGAATTACTAAAGGAGGAAAAACCTGTTTTGGAAGGAACAAAGAAACTGGACAGCTTTTTCACATTACCTTTCATTTCAGGATTATATCCTAAACCATTTTTATTGAAAACAGCATTCTGTGAACCTAATAAGGTTTCAAGATTTTCTCTTCCCTTAATGAAATTTGAAAGCGTTTTCAACAAATACTCAACCTGTTTTTCTAGCTTTTTGCAATTATCACAAGTTTTAATTGATGCATGTAAACATGTCAATTCAAGACTAATTAATTCAGTTTTAGCTTTGTGCAGTTCTTCTTCAAGAGCTTTAACCTTTGGTTCAAGTACCCTATTTACTCTTGTACCGCCCTGGTAGTCGGGAGTGATGACGTGGCATCCTGCTACAGTATAGGCGTGTTGGCAAGGCGCCAGGTTGGCAGAAGGGAAGGAAGTCGGGGGGCTCGTGAAGTCGCCAGTTATTAAGTTGGCGTGTTCCGATCTCCAGCATACCAGAATAGGCGATCACCGGGTTAAAGATGAAGTCGCCAGATGTAAACTCAGGCGACCAAGCGGTTGGAGATCGCCAGAGAAAGCACATCGCCGAAGATGAAGGAGAAGCAGATTATGAAGGCGGCCGGCGAGACCACAGGGAAGGTGTATGAAGGCACCCTAACTCGCCAGTTCCAGTAGAGATCGCACTCCCAAGTTGGCTATGTACTGGGTAGTACCACGCATGGGTAACTTAGTGAAACAAGAGTAGAAGCAGCGCCCAAGTCAAGGAGGCTCCAGATGATGGCACGTGTACAGTTGGATACGAGCCACGTGTCCAAGTCTGTAACTGCCAGGAGAGAGAAAGTAACCAGGTATATAAGAGTTTTCAACGAACTTTCTAAGGTACGCACGTTCAGATTATACTCTTTACGCTTGCGAGTTCTAGAGCACACTGTGAGAGAGGATTTGCACGGTTCTTGTTCTCTTAGTATTTGGTGATTCGGTCACTGACTTGGGCGTTGGAGTGCGATCGGCCGCAGCGGCGCCGCTCTGTTTCTTTGCAGGTTCTTGAGGTGGATCTCGAAGAGGAACGGAGGTGTGAAGCGGTGCACACGTCGATCCTTTGACGAGGCAGTTTCCAGCGTTCTGGTCAACAGGCAGGATCATCAGGCGCCCACCGTGGGGCCGTGTAAAACTTGCTCCCATCCACAGCGTGAGTTCTTGGAGGTTTTCGAAGTTTTCTGCGTGGTTGTGTGCTGGTGCAACCATCGTTCGCTGTTTGCTTGAAATTTGTTCGGTGGATTCGCGTTTTACACCGTTCGCTTGGGTTTTCGATCGGTGAAGTGAGGTTTTCCTGCTGTTTTCGCGTGATTTGTTCGGAGGAGTTGAGTTCTTTCGTCCGTTCGGTTGTCCGCGGGAAGAGCAGTGGTTGCTGGTGAAGTTACAAGTTTCTTTGAAGGTTTACGGTGTTCTTGAGTTTTCTCCCGGAGTTTCGCGCAGTTTTTCCGATTGATCGCTGACTCAATCGTAGCTAAAGTAAGTGTTGTTCGCTGCATTCTGTGATTCGCTGAGTTTCATGAGAAAAATGAGAAGCAATCGCTCAAGTCCAGTTGCGCCCGTCGCTGCCGAAGGCGCCGCTGCCATGACCATGGCGCAGATGGCAGAGATGATGCGTTCGTTGCAGGCAACTGTGGAAGCCTCACGCATAGAGCAGGCGAGAATGCATGAGGACCTGGTCGCCTCTCGCGCCAGGAATGAGGAGCTCAGCAAGGTGACTGAGGAGCTGCGTCAAGCTCTTCAGGAGCAGCAAGGGCGTTCTTCTGCTGAAGAGGTGGCGCCGTCATCGCCACCTCGCGTTTTCCCTATGCCTTTTGTTCAGGCGATTACTGACACGCCCATTCCTACGAGCGTGGTCCCTGTCAAGGCTGTCTTTACCGGCGTGGAGGATCCAGAGGCCCATCTGACCACGTTCCATACGCAGATGATGCTGTCGGGAGGGTCAGACGCCGTGTATTGCAAGATGTTTGTAAGCACGCTCCAGGGAACGGCGTTGGAGTGGTTTGTGAGCCTACCTAACGGTCACATAACCAGTTTCCAGCAGTTCTCGAAGGTTTTCGTCGAGCAATACATCGTGAACAAGGCACCTCCCAGGGTGTCTTATGATTTGTTTGATATAAGGCAGTACCAGGGAGAGTCCCTCAGAGACTACCTGAACCGCTTTGGAGCGCAGATGGTCAGATCGCCGGCCAAAGATGAAGAAATGTTGGTCTATGCATTCAAGAAGGGCGTGCTGCCGGGACCATTCTGCGAGGCCTTGATCAGGGCCCACCCTGCAACGTTTGCTGAAGTCAGTGGACTTGCGGTGGCTCACATCGCCGACGAAAGTGAGGTCGCTGAGAAGAGAGGGAGCGTGGCTCCCGCTAGGCCACGCGCCCAGACCAGAATCCAGCCGCAGAGGGTGCTGGAAACAGCGGCGGTGGCCAGAAAGGACCAGAGGACTCGCCATCCTTACGATAGGAGGAACAAGGGGAGGAGCCAGGGGCGCCAGCAACCAGCACGCCGAGAATACAATCGCCCGCCTAAGCACAAGTTTGTTATGGGATTAACGGACCTGATCGCCATTCCCAACATATCTGCCAGGTTGAAAGCGCCTGAGAAGGTGGGCGACAAGGTGCTGGGACCAAAGCCAGACGCCTGGTGTGAGTTTCACCAGGGCTTTGGCCACACTTTGGACTCGTGTTTGTCCTTAGGGTATCAGCTCGATGATCTGGTTAAGAGCGGGTTCCTGAATGACTATCTGCTAGATAGGAGGACGGGGGGAGCATCGATTTCCCAGCCAGCAGGTGGAGAAGCCCAGCAACACGAAATGCCTATCCACGGGGAAATCCACACCATCGCAGGAGGCTTCTCAGGTGGTGGATGCACCGCATCGCAGAGGAAGAAGTACGCGCGGTCGGTGATGACAGTGGATATGTTTGAAGATCACTCGCCGGAAGTGGACATTACGTTCACCAAGCGGGATCTTCGGGACGTTGTGCCTCATGACAACGATCCCATAGTCATTTCGTTGGTTACGGCGGGAAGGAAGGTCCACCGAGTTCTGGTGGACCAGGGAAGTTCGGCAGACGTGATGTTCTGGCCGACTTTCACGCAGCTGGAGTTACCCCTTGACCAGCTAAGGCCCTATGGAGGGTGACTATATGGGTTCGCTGGTGACCAGGTGGAGGTCAGGGGATATATTGAGCTGAGAACCACGTTTACAGATGAGGCTGGTTCGATGACGGAGAAGATCAAGTACCTCATCGTAAACGCTCCTTCAGCATATAACATCCTGTTGGGAAGGCCCACGCTTAACAGGATAGGCGCCATTCCGTCGACTCGGCACATGAAGGTAAAGTTGCCGTCTATGGAGGGGGTGGTGATCACGATCAAGTCTGATCAGAAAGAAGCGAAAAAGTGCTATGAGAATAGCCTGAAAAACAAGAGATCAGTGAGTTATGTAAAAACCACCCCACCTCCCGGTGTGAAGCCCAGATCGACGGTAGCGGACGAGACCGCCGGAAGGGACGTGGAGATGGTGGACACTGAGCTAGTGGAGGGAAACGCTGGTCTGGAGGAGGAAGAGGCGCGGAATCACCCTGAGGAAGCGAGAGAACAGGGAATCGCCAGGGCGGTGATCGCCCGAGAATCCAGGCCAAAACCTATCAAGCAGTGGCTCGAGAAAGAGATCGGGGGAAAAATCTTCAAGTTGGGAAGATCTCTGGAGGTCGAGCTCCAGGACCAGATCGCCAAGGTGATTGAGCGGCATCTGGACGCGTTTGCATGGTCCGCTTCGGACATGCCCGGGATTGATCCCGACTTCCTGTGCCATCATCTGGCGATGGACAACTTGGTGAGACCAGTGCGACAAAGAAAAAGAAAGTTCAACGAAGAAAGGAGGCAGGCGATTAGAGACGAAACTCAGAAGCTCCTCGCTGCAGGCCACATCAGGGAGGTCCAGTACCCTGAATGGCTGGCGAATGTCGTGCTGGTAAAGAAGAGTAACGGGAAATGGCGCATGTGCGTCGATTTCACCGACCTGAACAAAGCTTGCCCAAAGGATTCGTATCCTTTACCAAGCATAGACGCCCTGGTGGATAGTGCTGCGGGGTGTAAGCTGTTGAGCTTCCTGGATGCCTTCTCGGGGTACAATCAGATTAAGATGCATCCCATGGACGAAGAGAAAACAGCCTTCATGACGGAGAAGTCGTGCTACTGCTACAAGGTGATGCTGTTTGGGCTGAAGAACGCGGGGGCCACGTACCAGAGGCTGATGGATCGAGTACTTGCACCGATGCTGGGAAGGAACGTGCAAGCGTACGTCGATGACATGGTCGTGACCTCGCCGGAAAAGAGCAAGCACGTTGCCGACTTGGAAGAATTGTTCACGACGATCGCCAAGTTCAGACTGAAGCTGAATCCAGAGAAATGTATTTTCGGCGTGGAGGCTGGGAAGTTTTTGGGTTTCCTCTTGATTGAAAGAGGCATAGAGGCCAACCCTGATAAGTGTGCCGCCATCTTGGCGATGAGGAGCCCAGCTACGGTGAAGGAGGTCCAGCAGCTAACAGGTCGGATGGCAGCTCTGTCCCGTTTCGTGTCCGCTAGCGGGGAGACGGGCCATCCCTATTTTTAATGTCTGCGGCGCAATAATAAGTTTGCTTGGACGAAAGAGTGCGAGGAAGCTTTCGCCAAGCTGAAGGAGTATCTGGCGAGCCCGCCGGTTCTGTGCAAACCGCTGGTGGGAACCCCTCTCAGGTTGTATTTTGCTGTAACTGAGAGGGCGGTGAGTGCGGTGCTCGCCCAGGATCAAGATCAGGCTCAGAAGGCTATCTATTTTGTGAGCAAGGTGTTGCAGGGCCCCGAAACGAGATATCAGGCCCTGGAGAAGGCTGCGCTGGCTGTGGTATTTTCGGCGAGGAGGTTGCGCCACTACTTCCATAGCTTCACAATACTGGTGATGACTGACCTGCCCATCCAGAAGGTCTTGAAGAAGCCTGACGTTGCAGGAAGGATGGTGAAGTGGACAGTAGAATTGTCAGAGTTTGATATCAAATATGAGCCCCGAGGCCCGATTAAGGGGCAAATCTTTGCAGATTTCGTGGTCGAGCTCTCATCTGAGGCAACGCGAGTTGAAGGGGACGATTTCCGTTGGGTACTTTCGGTGGATGGATCGTCGAACCAGCAGGGCAGCGGTACTGGAGTCATATTGGAAGGACCCAACGGCGTGCTGATCGAACAATCTCTGAGGTTTGCCTTCAAAGCCAGTAACAATCAAGCGGAGTATGAGGCGTTGATCGCCGGAATTTTGCTGGCCAAAGAGATGGGAGCTAGGGTGCTGATGGCTAAGAGTGACTCGTTGTTAGTCACAGGGCAAGTAACAGGCGAGTTCCAGGCTAAAGATCCACAAATGGCAGCCTATCTGGAATATGTGCAGGAGTTGAAGAGTTCTTTTGCCTCCTTTGAAGTAGTGCATGTGCCCAGAGAGCAGAATGCCCGAGCTGACTTGCTAGCTAAGCTCGCCGGTTCAGGCAAAGGGGGTAGGCAGAGGACGGTGATTCAAGAAACTCTGAAGACGCCGAGAGCATTTGTGGCAGATCACCTGGTCCTTCAGATAAGCAAGTCGACGGAGAAAACAGCGAGAAGCCATAAATCCCTGACGCAAGAAACTCTGAGATCGCCGAGAATTAGAGCTTGCCGGGAAGAGAAGGTGAACGTGATGCAGGTCTGCGCTACCCATGAGCCAGACACTTGGATAACACAGTACAAGCGGTGCCTGGCGGATGGCCTGCTCCCGCTGGATCTGGCTGAGGCTAGGAAGGTAAAGAAGAATTCTAGCAAGTACACCCTGATTGATGGCAATCTGTACAGGTTTGGGTTCACTCACCCGCTCCTGGAATGTATACATGGCGAGAAGTGCACGAGAATCATGGCGGAACTCCACGAAGGTATATGCGGAAGCCACGTCGGGGGTCGAGCTCTGGCCGCGAGGACTCTCCGTGCAGGATACTACTTGCCATTGTTGAGAGAAGATTGCAAAAAGTATGCCCAATGTTGCAAACAATGCCAGCAGCACGCCGATTGGCATAAGGCGCCTCCCGAGGAGTTGAAGTCGATCTATAGCCCTTGGCCGTTTCATACCTGGGGAATCGACATCCTGGGACCTTTCCTGCTGGCGATCAGGCAGATGAAGTACTTGGTGGTGGCGATTGAATATTTCACCAAGTGGATCGAAGCGGAACCAGTGGCCCAGATCACCGCACACAAGATCGAAGGTTTCGTGTGGAAGAACATCGTGTGCCGGTTTGGAGTGCCTAAACGCCTGGTGTCGGATAATGGGACTCAGTTTGCAAGCCACCTGTTGAAGAAGCTCTGCGAAGGGGTGGGAATTCAACAAGTGTTTGCATCCGTCGAGCACCCTCAGACAAATGGCCAGGTGGAGTCAGCTAATCGGGTGTTGTTGAGAGGTTTGAAGAGAAGGCTAGAAAAAGCCAAGGGAAGCTGGGCTGAGGAGGTGCCCCGTATAGTCTGGGCATACCACACCACCGAGCAGTCAGGAACCCATGAGACCCCGTTCAGTTTGGTCTATGGGTGTGATGCAATGATTCCAGTAGAGATTCAGGAGAGCTCGCCGAGATTCTTGAACTTTGTAGAGGAAGATTCGAATGAAGAGAGAAGGCTGAACCTGGATCTGCTGGACGAGGTCAGGGAAGAGGCGAGACTGAAAGCTGAGGCGGTGAAGAGAAGGATTGAACGAAGGTACAACTCGAAGGTGATGCCAAGGCAATTTAGAGAAGGCGACCCGGTGATGAGAAAAGCCCACCAGTACGAGATGGAGAATAAGCTGTCGCCTAAGTGGACGGGACCGTTCAGAATAACCGAGGCGCTCGGGAACGGCGCCTACCGCTTAGAGACACTGGAAGGGGGGGCGATCCCTCGCACTTGGAACGCCACGCACTTGAAGTTGTATTACAGTTGAGAACTTTGTAAGTAAAGACGAACACAAAAGTTATATTACAATGTTTCTGATAAAACAGTTTGAAGGGGGCACTCTTTTTTCCCTAAGGAGGGTTTTTAATGAGGCCACCCAATAAAGAAGAGTTTACGAAGTATAAGGCGTTTTCAGATTGCATGCTTGTTGTTTTCCAAAAAGTTTTGAAGAAAGACCTTGTCACTTATACGTGACTTAAGGCGAGTAAAGGTATATTGCATGCTTTCTAAAAAGTTTTTAAGTCCTCATCGTTTTTCGGCGATTGAAGGCATCAGTTAAAGTTTTTAAGTCCTCATCGTTTTTCGGCGATTGGAGGCATCAGTTAAAGTTTTAAGTCCTCATCGTTTTTCGGCGATTGGAGGCATCAGTTAAAGTTTTAAGTCCTCATCGTTTTTCGGCGATTGGAGGCATCAGTTAAAATTTTTAAGTCCTCATCGTCTTTCGGCGATCGGAGGCACCAGTTAAAAGACCTTAACGCCCTCGCGCGTCCTGAGGCAAGTTAAAGACCTCCTCGCCGTCGAGCGATTGCAGGCGAGAAAGAGTAAAAGTCCTCAGTGCTTCTGGGGGCGAGAAGATGTAACCCCTGGGGCAATGTAGAGGCAAGTAAAAGTCCTCAGTGCTTCTGGGGGCGAGAAGATGTAACCCCTGGGGCAATGTAGAGGCAAGTAAAAGTCCTCAGTGTTTCTGGGGGCGAGAAGATGTAACCCCCGGGGCAATGTAGAGGCAAGTAAAAGTCCTTAGTGTTTCTAGGGGGGGAGGAGATGTAACCCCTGGGGCAATGTAGAGGCACGAGTTAAAGACCTTCTCGCCTATGAGCGAGTTCAGGCGAGTTAAAGACCTTCTCGCCTATGAGCGAGTTCAGGCGAGTTAAAGACCTTCTCGCCTATGAGCGAGTTCAGGCAAGATAAAATCCTTCTCGTCTCGAACGAGTTCAGGTATGGTGTAGAGGGTGGAAGAAGTTCTGAGGGCGGCTAAGGTAGGTTCGAAGAGAATGCCTAGCCACCCGGTCTCTTGCTCTGAAGCGCAAGGCGGTAGAGAAGGATCCGAAAGGCGTCTCTACCCCCAGATCAAAGAACAATGGCCAAGGCGTGAAGCCAGAAAGAAGCTGATCGCCAATAGTTTCTGGCGACCAGGAAAAGATCAAACAGAGGCGAAAAAGTTAAAGGACCCGTTTCGATGAAGCAGATTGGGTGAAGCAGTGTCTATGCCGGTGGCTGAGTCGAAGTTTGTTGCTTAAGGTATCACTTTACGCTAAGGGTTATTGCCTTAAGTTACGAGTTGATAAATGTGGTTATTATTCGAAGTTGAGATGATTCGAAACAGCCAAGTACAAGGTCGTGCCTACGAGATTACTGAGTTATTTCGTTGAAAGTAAAACAAGCCATGAAAGTTGAAGCGATTAAGGAAATCATAAGAGGAAAAGCGTAGACTTTGTCATTAACGGTGAATAACAGGTCAAAACGTATATACGAAAGGCCATAAAGTTTATTACAAGTTATAATGCAAGGGAGAGTATGAAAGCGATGGATGAATTAAATCGATCAGTCTTCGGCGGGCACCACTCTTCCATCCACCACTTCATTATCCAGCGACACCATGCTGAGATCCAGGTCGGGGAACAAGCAGGCAAATTGTTCTCGTGTAGCTTCGAATCCAGCAGCCAGAATTTGAGCAGAGTTTAGCTTGAGTTCTTCAATTTGCTTCTGAAGTTCCTCAATCCGCTTCTTGAGATCTTCAGTTTGCTCTTTCAGCTCCTTATTCTGTTGCTCCAGCTCTTCAACCTGTTTCTTGAGTTGTTCATTGGTCTCTTGAGCCTGGAGAAGGTCTTCAGCAACCTTCTTGGATTCCGCTTGCACTTGGGCCAATTCAGCAGCTACTTTTCCCTTCTCTTCGTTGGCTTTGGCGAGATCAGCTATGGTGTCGTCCCTTGCCTTTTCCACCTGCCCGAGGAGGGTCTCTCGGTCGGCTGACCTTTTCTCTAGATTTTGCACCTTGACGGCGTCGGCCTTCATGAGAGCCTCCAGGTCAGCCACCCTGACGCGATAAGGCACAATCTTGCTCTCTAGTTCGATCTTTTCTTGAGCAAGCTGTTGCACTTTGTGGCGGAGATCAGTGGCCTCTTTGCGCGCCAACCTGAGCTCGGTGCTCATTTCGTCCTCCACTCGGGAGTGTTCAATCTCCGCCAGCGTCAAGTTGAAAGACACCTTCTCCACCTCAACCCTCATGGTGCTGTTCTCGGTCTTGAGGTTGAAGAGGTCGTCTTGGAGCCTCCTAGTAGAGCTTTCCACAGCTCTGGTGATGATGGCTGGGATGTCTTCTGCTATCGTCTTTAGCTTAGCAGATAGAGGCTCCCACATCCTCGTGACCTCAAGGGGGAGGTTTGCTGCTTGTAGAGGCACCAGAGGCGCTGTGGGGGCCTGTTGTGGGTTCTCGTCACCACCTTCCTTAGCAGGTTCTTCAGTGGGCGCTTGTTGGCGTGGTGACGGAATCGGGGATTCGGTGATCAGAATCGGTGAGGTATGAGCGACCTCATCCCTGATTGGAGCAACCTCTGCGGCTGAGGCATTTGAAGGGGGACCCCCTCCCGCTGATACATGTGGCGTGGAGGCGCTCGGGGGGTCCTCCATGAAGTTTGGCTCTTGGGCCTCAACCGCAGGCAGCGCAGTGGCTAGCGGGATAGCTTGGACTGGTGAAACAGGAGCTTGTGGGGGTGGCGATGATGGAGGAGGAGCAGGTGTGGATGGTGGCGTTGACGAGGGAAGAGGGGGTGGTGCAGGTGGTGAAGAAGGTGCCACCCTCTTCCTCTTTGTAACCAGGCCATCCTCAGTGACCTCGTCGTCTTCTTCCTCATCCTCTTGGACTGTCTGGGGAGCCTTCCTCTTGGGCCTCTTGAGGACCAGTTTCTTGCGTTGGGCAGGTTCTTTAGGTGGCGATCGCCCGTGGACGATGGCTGTCTCCACCACCGAGTTGGGCACCGTTTGAGAACCCGTCGCCAACCCGTGGGTTCGGGCGAGCGCCCTCAGTTCAGCAAGCATACCTTTGCCCAACATGTTATCTGCATGAAACGAAAATGCATGGGTTAACTCAAGGAGAAAATAAGTGCACAAGGCAGTATGCAGCATAGCAGATAATCGGTGCAGGAAAAATAAAACCAAAGTCTTGCGCATAACGCACAAGACGCCCAGAAACAGTCAGATAGAAGCAGTGTTAAAACAACTGTGAATGTTCTAACCTATTCGAATTTCAAGTTGGTCCTCGTAGAATTCGAAGCAGATCAGGATGGTGGTAAGGAAGGTGATGTTGGCATCCGCGACCCTTTTCCAGAAAAGGCAGAGATCTCGGTCCAATGCTCCCATGCTGTCAGGACTTCTGGGTCTCCTGAAGCAGCTCTTGGACTCTTTCTTCCCCTTGTCCACCCAGTACAAAGGGAAGCCGTCGAGTAGGGAGGCGTCCTTGTCGTTAGGGCGCACTTGGACGAATTTCCCTTTCCAATCTTTATAGGATTGCTGGAAGATAGCAAAGATGGACCTCCCAGCAATCGCGTTCAAGCTAACCCACAGGCGGTCTCCTGGGTGTTTGGCTTCGAAGAGAAATAAAAATACGTCCACGGATGCGGGCAGCCCCAGGTGGTCGCACATCACTTGGAAAGCTCGAACAAACGCCCAGCTGTTGGGGTGAAGCTGGGCGGTGGCAATGTTGAGCTCGGTAAGGAGTTCCCTCTCGAATCGGGTGAAGGGAAACTTCAGTTTCACCTTCTTGAATAGTGTTGTGTAGACGAAGCAGAAGGGCCCGTCAGCACTCACTTTGTCATCAACACAGACGGGCAGATCGGGGGAGCAAGGTAGCACTATCATTTTCTCATCGTGCTCCTTGTGAAACGATTGGTTGGGCTCATCCCCCTTAGTCAGCCGCAAAACTGCTCCCGCAGTGTTCACAGAAGATGTCTCCCTCAGAAGGGTCGAGTTGGCCCAGGGATACAAGGTTTTGAAGTCTGGCAAGGGAACGGGGGCTCCTCCGGCGATAGGTGGAGCCGCCTGGGCCAGGTTAGGATGGGAAGACGCAGGCCTCTCAGCCTGGGAAGATGAAGCGCCACGAACTCGTGGTGGGTCGTGTGCTCGAGAAGGGGGGTTTCTTGATGAAGGAGGAGGATTCGGGGTGATCTTTGTGTGAGTCATTGTTGCAGCTGCAAAGGAAGAAGAAAAGGAAAAATGATCAGGGGTTACAAAGGCTGACTCGATCATGGAAGGAAGGTGAAAAACGAACGAACGTAGGTTCGTTCCGATGATTGACGAAGACCTAAGTTATGTAGAAGGAGAAATGAAAAAAGCAACCCACAGCGTATGCACCAGGCAGTTACAGGATGATGCGAATCGGTTAAAATGCAAGAAAGACCAGCAGAAGAAGGAAAGTAGGTACCTTTTGATGATCAGGAAGACGATGAAGGTTGATGGTGATTCAGAATGTTGGAGAGCGCTGGGAGTTTTTTGCAGAAGAAGGTTAGAGCGTTCGTGAATGCGAGGGAAAGTGATGGAACAGTATTGAGTGAAAATGGGTTTAAGAGTTTTTTCGAAAATGGGTTTGGGAAGCGCAAACGATAACTGAAGGTAACCGTTGATGAAGCCACGTGCCGAGTGATGGACGAGGGGTTTGGTGGAGCGTCAGAGCAGCAGAAAGTACAACCGCTTGGAATTCTGCGTCAGTGCCCCGTAGACCGGTGTTGACGTGACTCTTTCAGTCTTTTCGCTAGACAAGTCTTCGCTTAAGACTGGGGGGCTTGTGTACCGCCCTGGTAGTCGGGAGTGATGACGTGGCATCCTGCTACAGTATAGGCGTGTTGGCAAGGCGCCAGGTTGGCAGAAGGGAAGGAAGTCGGGGGGCTCGTGAAGTCGCCGGTTATTAAGTTGGCGTGTTCCGATCTCCAGCATACCAGAATAGGCGATCACCGGGTTAAAGATGAAGTCGCCAGATGTAAACTCAGGCGACCAAGCGGTTGGAGATCGCCAGAGAAAGCACATCGCCGAAGATGAAGGAGAAGCAGATTATGAAGGCGGCCGGCGAGACCACAGGGAAGGTGTATGAAGGCACCCTAACTCGCCAGTTCCAGTAGAGATCGCACTCCCAAGTTGGCTATGTACTGGGTAGTACCACGCATGGGTAACTTAGTGAAACAAGAGTAGAAGCAGCGCCCAAGTCAAGGAGGCTCCAGATGATGGCACGTGTACAGTTGGATACGAGCCACGTGTCCAAGTCTGTAACTGCCAGGAGAGAGAAGGTAACCAGGTATATAAGAGTTTTCAACGAACTTTCTAAGGTACGCACGTTCAGATTATACTCTTTACGCTTGCGAGTTCTAAAGCACACTGTGAGAGAGGATTTGCACGGTTCTTGTTCTCTTAGTATTTGGTGATTCGGTCACTGACTTGGGCGTTGGAGTGCGATCGGCCGCAGCGGCACCGCTCTGTTTCTTTGCAGGTTCTTGAGGTGGATCTCGAAGAGGAACGGAGGTGTGAAGCGGTGCACACGTCGATCCTTTGACGAGGCAGTTTCCAGCGTTCTGGTCAACAGGCAGGATCAACTCTATTCAATCTGTTGCACATTACAGCCAACCTGTTTGCTTCATCATGTGTTTCCCTAAAGGCTAATAGCAGTTGATCATAGTTTTCAGAATCAGTGGAGAAATTACTTACTAAGTCAGAGTTGGATTCCTCATCATTCACCATGAAGCAAAGATTTGCTTTTTCACTTTAAGTTGAAGAATTACTAGATGAGGATACATCATTTTCTTCCCATGAGATATATGCTCTTCTACCTTTCCCTTTGTCACTCCTCTTGCTTGCTGATTTTTCTTTACTTTGATTGTTTGGACAGTCAGCTTTTATATGACCTGGTTTACCACATCCAAAGCACGTGTAATTGGAAGAATTTGAATCAATAGGTTGTTTGGAATACCTCTTTCTCTGCTGAGTTCTGTCACGGTTTTTCTTTCTAAGAAATCTGCTGAATTTCCTGGTGAGCAGACTCACAGTCTCATCATGTTCTGGATCACCTTCTTCCTCACTTGTATCATGTTCTATGGGTAGTTTTCAGAGCAATTCCTTTGGCCTTCTTTTCCACTGTTTCTTGTTCTTTCAATCTTTTCAGCTCAATTTCATGTTCTATCAGCTTTCCAAAAAGTGCTGCAGTGGACATCTTGGATAAATCTCTGGATTATGAGATTGCTGTTACCTTAGGCTGCCAGCTCCTATCAAGACATTTTAATACCTTAATGTTAAGCTCTTCCTTGTCAAAGACTTTACCAAGGCCAGTAAGGTGATTTACAATGTGTGTAAATCGTTCCTGCACATCTGCAATACTTTCTTCAGATTGCATTCTGAACAGCTCGTACTCCTGAATCAGTGAGTGCTTCCTTGCCCGTTTCACATCATCAGTTCCTTCATGAGTCACCTCTAGTACATCCCACATCTCCTTTGCTGAGTTACATTGAGAGACTCTAAAGAACTCATCCATATTCAGTGCAGATGTGATGATATTCTTGGCTAAAGAGTCATATTGGGCCTTTTTCTTCTCAGTTTCACTCCATTCAGACCAAGGCTTCTTTATTGTTTCATCTTTGACAACCTGCATAGGTATAAAAGGTCCACTGACCACTGCATCCCAGATTCCCATGTCAATAGATTCCAGAAAGATCTTCATCCTGATTTTCCAGAAAGCATAGTTAACACCACCAAACATAGGAGGTCTATTAATAGATGCACCTTCAGCAAAAGGCATTTTAAACTCAGACATCATACACACACTTGAGCAAAATACAAGCCCTAGCTCTTGATACCAATTGTTGGGTCTATTAGTGTCTGAGTTCAAGAGGGGAGGGGTAAATTGAGCTTATAAAATTTTCGCAAGAACACACAATTTTTCAGTATTCCAGAGGCAAAAAGAACATATTGTTTTTACATGAAACAGATTGATTCTTCAGAGCAGTCTTGGCACAATTTGAATTTTGTTCAATGTAAAATTGTGTTCAACAGGAAATATAACAGAACCAGATCAGCTTAATATTGTGAGGATGAAGGATATAGCTATGCTTAGAAATCAATCAAAAGTTACACAACACAAGGTTTCAAGAAGTATGATCCTTTCTCAGGTTTTAATGAATGATCAGTTTGTTTACATTTCACTTAAACCATTATATGCAACAACCTTGTTTATGATCAGAAAACTTTAACAAATCAGGAAGAACAATTTTCACTTAACCCGGAATTAACAGATTCAATTTAAAAAGAACAGATTTAGTTCTTGACAAAATTAGGCAAAAAACCAGAAAAGAGTGCAGGGATGAGAATACAAGATACACACGTTTTTATACTGGTTCACTCATACAGAGCTACATCCAGTCTCACCTTACCCCAAGGTGGAATCAACTAAAACAGTACCAATCACTTACAAAACCAGCAGTTCTTGAACACTACAAGAACAACACACACAATGCTGAAAAACCCTATTTCAGCACACCTTGCACTCCAAGAAACCCTATCAAGGAGTGACTAACACATACACCTTTACAAAACAGAATAAAGGAAAGATTACACCTGAAAAGAAGATGCAAGAACTCAAAACCAGTAGTTCAATTTGCTGCAGAACTGCACCAGCACCTTCACCAAGATTCAAGGTTTCCTAGAACAAGCACACTTGAAAATCTCTTTGGAAAACCTTTCAAAAACTCTTTCAATCCTTCTTCTCACATGGAAGTTGTTTGATCTCTGTCAAAAGCGTAATTCCTCAGCACTAATTCATGTGAGAGAGACTTTTCTTTATATAGAAAACAGTTTCTAACTTCTTTTCAAAAAACAGTTGAAAAGCAGTTAAGAAAACAACAGATTCAGTTTTGAACTTAACAGATTTATTTTGTGAAAACTGCCAACTCAGCTTAACAGAAATAACTGTCTGAGTGGTACCTTTGGTGCCCTAACTAACTTGTGAAAACCTTTCAGCAGACCAAAGAATAAACCTGTTCTTTCACAGTAAAACAGATTAAAGTATAACACACAAGCCAGCTCATTTTAACTGAAATAACGAACTGAGCTTTCCCTTGGTGCCTTAACAGAAATTTAGAAAAGCCTTTTAACAGAGAAGAAATAAACAGATTCTTTCTCCATAAAACAGATTTATTTGTGTACTATTTTAAAACTGTTAAAACCATTTTAAAAAGCTTTTCAAAAACCATTAAACGAAAGCCTTTTTAACAGAGAAGAAATAAACAGATTCTTTCTCCATAAAACAGATTTATTTGTGTACTGTTTTAAAACTGTTAAAAAACATTTTAAAAGGCTTTTCAAAAACCATTTAACCACATCATGTGCTTGATCTAGACTTGGTTAGGCATCTAGGATAGGTTACACAGCAAAAGGCAATCATACACACTTACAAGCCTAATTACAAATGAATCTAAAAACCTATTACAATCTTCAAAGCACTCAAGCCATTTTCTTCATCAAACACACATCAAGTCTTGGTAGGGAAGAAGCTTCCTCCAGCTTCAACACGTGGCTCCCGCAAATGCCTTCGTGGAGCTCCGCCATTATCCTGGTACACTCGTCGCCACTTACGCACGTTAAGATAGGGTGTGTGAACCCGTGTCTGAACAACACCCCATCCACCAGAGTATATCTTGCGGCATTTCTTTTGACCTTCTTACCCTCTTCCGGCACCACTGGGAGAGTCCCATCCGCCAGGTACCGTTTGTATGGCGTCATCCAGGTGTCTCCCTCGGCTAGGATACATACCTGCATTTGTCTTTCTTCTTCAGGCGTGTCCGCGTATGTGCTGATGCGGGGCGTCTTCAGCGTATCTTGGGTTAGAGAGCGATGATTCCTTGGACTCTCTCTTGATGTACAGATCTGGAGGACATTCACCCTGTTATCTTCCACGAACTTACGCGGAGCTTTGAGCGTCTCCTGGATCACTGTCCTCTGCCTACCCCCCTTGCCTGAGCTGGCCAGCTTGGCGAGCAGGTCGGCTCTGGCATTCTGCTCCCTTGTGACATGTATCAGCTCAAGAGCGTTAAATGCTCCCTTCAATAGTTGGACGTATCTTGGGGAATTGACATTCTAGGACCCTTCCCATTGGCGATCAAGCAGATGAAGTACTTGGTAGTGGCGATTGAATACTTCACCAAGTGGATCAAAGTGGAGCCAGTGGCCCAGATCACCACACTCAAGATCGAGAGCTTTGTATGGAAGAACATAGTGTGCCGGTTTGGTGTGCCTAAACGCCTGGTGTCAGACAATGGGACTCAGTTTGCAAGTCACCTCTTGAAAAAGCTGTGCGAAGAGGTGGAGATACAACATGTGTTTGCATCCGTCGAGCACCCACAGACGAATGGCCAAGTGGAGTCTGCCAATCGGGTGCTACTGAGAGGTTTAAAGAGAAGATTAGAGAAAGCTAAGGGATCATGGGCTGAAGAGGTATCCCGCATAGTTTGGGCATACCATACCACTGAGCAGTCAGGAACCCACGAGACCCCCTTTAGTTTGGTTTATGGATGTGATGCGATGATTCTAATCGAAATCCAGGAAAGCTCGCCGAAATTCCAGAACTTCGTGGCGGAAGACTCGAACGAAGAAAGAAGAATGAATCTGGATTTGCTGGATGAGGTCAGGGAGGAGGCGAGAGTGAAAGCCGAAGTAGTAAAGAGAAGAGTTGAGCGAAGGTACAACTCTAAGGTAATGTCAAGGCAGTTTAGAAGCGGCGATCTGGTGATGAGGAAGGCCCATCAGTATGAGATGCAAAACAAGTTATCGCCCAAGTGGACGGGACCGTTCAGAATAACCGAGGCGCTCGGGAATGGCGCCTACCGCTTGGAGACGTTAGAAGGAGGGGCGATTCCTCGCACTTGGAACGCCACACATCTCAAGTCATATTACAGTTAAAGCCTTGTAAGTAAAGACGAATATGAAGAGATTTGAATAGTTTCTGTTAAAACAATTTCAAGGGGGCACTCTTTTTCCCTGAGGAGGGTTTTTAATGAGGCCACCCAATAAAGAAGAGTTTTTCAAAGTTTAAAGCTTCTATGTTTGCATGCTTATGGCTTCGAGAGTTTTAGAAAAAAGGCCTTATTACTCGTATGTGATCTAGGGCAACAGTAAAGTCATATTGCATGCTTCAAATAGTTAAAGTTTTAAAGTCCCCATCGTTTTTCGGCGATCGATGGCATTAGTAAAAGTTTTAAAGTCCCCATCGTTTTTCGGCGATCGGTGGCAATAGTTAAAGTTTTAAAGTCCCCATCGTTTTTCGGCGATCAGTGGCAATAATTAAAGTTTTAAAGTCCCCATCGTTTTTCGGCGATCGGTGGCAATAGTTAAAGTTTTAAAGTCCCCATCGTTTTTCGGCGATCGGTGGCAATAGTTAAAGTTTTAAAGACCCTGTCGTTTTACGGCGATCGGTGGCAGTAGTTAAAAGTTTTAGAGACCTCATCGTCTTTTGGCGATCGGAGGTACCAGTAGTGCAAAAAGCCCTCGGCGCTCTCGTGCATTTTGAGGCAAGAGAAGAGGTCCTACTCGCCTGGAGCGAGTATAGGCGAGAGTTCAGGACAAGATAACAATTAAAACCTGGGCGCCTAGTCCTTGAGCAGGGGTTAAGGGATTCCTTCGAGACGCCCTCTCCTCAAGTATGAATAGCTAGCCCCGGTACCAGATAACAGTTAAAACCCGGAGGCTTAGTCCTTGAGCAGGGGTTAAGGGATTCCTTCGGGATGCCCCCTCCTCAAGTATGAATAGCTATCCCCGGTACCAGGTAATAGTTAAAATCCGGGCACCTAGTCCTTGAGCAGGGGTTAAGGGATTCCTTCGGGACGCCCCCTCCTCAAGTATGAATAGCTAGCCCCGGTACGAGATGAGATTAAAAGTCCTCAGTGCATCCAGGGAAAGGGTAGCCCCTGGGCAAGTTGAGGCACCAGAGAAAATCCTCCTCGCCCTCAAGCGAAGTTGAGGTCAGTTAATAGTTATCAGATAAATCCTCCTCGCCCTCGAGCGAAGCTGAGGTCAGTTAAATAGTAAATTCTCCTCGCCGTGAGCGGGTGCAGGCCAGAACAGGATACAAAACCTCTTCGTGTAAGTAAATTGAGGCAAGTTCGAAAGACCTCGTCCCTATGCACCAGGCAAAGACCAGAGCAAGGGGCGTGCAAGGGAGAATAACGCACCCCCGAGATACAACTTCATGGTGGGATTGGCGGATCTCATCGCCCTTCCTGCCGTAGCAGCAAGACTACGAGTACCAGAGAAGACAGATAAGGTACTTGGAAGGAAGAAGAATGAATGGTGTGAGTTTCATCAGGCCTTCGGCCATACACTTCATTCCTGTTTGGCGCTGGGACACCAACTGGCAGAGTTGGTGAAGTCTGGTTTTCTAGCAGATTACCTGCGTGAGCCGCAGGGTGATCGCGCGTCAGGATCCCAAACTGGAGAGCAACAGCATGAAGTCCCTGTGCATGGGGAAGTGCAGACGATCGCTGGAGGCTTCTCTGGTGGGGGATGCACAGCTTCACAAAGAAGGAGATACACTCGATCGGTGATGGCGGTAGATGCAGTGAATGAGAGTCATTACCCTGAGGTGGAATTATCTTCAGGAAAGCTGACCTACGGGACGTTGTCCCACACGACAACGACCCTGTGGTCATTTCTCTCATCACAGCAGGAAGACGGGTGCATAGAGTACTCGTAGATCAAGGAAGCTCGGCGGATGTCATGTTCTGGCCAACATTCAACAAGCTACAGTTGTCCCCTGATCAGTTAAGACCATATACTGGTTGTCTCTACGGTTTTGCAGGGGATCAGGTAGAGGTGCGGGGATACATCGAGCTGAGGACCACGTTCACTGACGGAACAACAACCCGCACTGAAAAGATAAAGTACCTAGTGGTGAATGCCCCTTCTGCGTACAACGTTTTGTTGGGTAGGCCCACACTCAATAGACTGGGCGCAATACCATCGACGAGGCATATGAAGTTGAAGCTGCCGTCGATGGAGGGGACCGTGATAACCATCAAGTCGGATCAGGCTGAGGCAAGACGCTGTTATGAGAACAGCTTGAAGCAAAAGAGAAGTGTGTGCCACGTCACCACAAAACCACCACCAGGCGTGCGCGAAGAGCGATTGGCGGTCAGGGAGACACAAGGCGCTCAGAGGATGGAGGACGCTGCGGTAGGGGGCTCCCAGGTAGCCCAAGTTGAAGAAGAAGAGGAAGGCGCGATCACTCCTCGCGAGTCAGGGATCGCGAGGGCGGTCATCGCCAGTGAGAGAAGGCCCCACCCAGCTGAAGGTTGGGTCGAAGTGGACGTCGCGGGAAGAAAGTTCAAGTTAGGGGGATCCCTCGTTGAAGAAGAGCGAAGGCTGATCATGGGTGTGATTGCGAAGCACATGAATGCCTTCGCATGGTCAGCATCCGACATGCCAGGAATCGACCCCGACTTCCTCTGCCATCGTCTGTCGATGGACCCCATGGTTCGACCCGTGCGACAGAGGTGAAGGAAATTCAACGAGGAAAAGAGGAAGGTGATCCACGACGAAGCGCAGAAGCTCCTTGCCGCAGGGCACATCAGAGAAATCCAGTACCCCGAGTGGCTAGCGAATGTGGTACTGGTTCGAAAGGAAAGCGGCAAGTGGAGAATGTGCGTGGACTTCACTGACCTCAACAAGGCGTGCCCCAAGGATTCTTACCCCCTACCCAGTATAGATGCTCTAGTTGATAGCGCCTCGGGGGGAAAGCTACTCAGCTTCTTGGACACTTTCTCAGGGTATAACCAGATCAGGATGCACCCAATGGACGAATGCAAGACCGCGTTTATGACGGAACGGTCTTGCTATTGCTACAAGGTCATGCCATTTGGGTTAAAGAATGCGGGGGCTACCTACCAGCGGCTCATGGATAGGGTGCTCTCGCCCATGCTGGGAAGGAACGTACACGCCTATGTAGATGACATGGTGGTTACGTCCCAAGAGAAGAAGCATCATGCAGCTGATCTGGAAGAGCTATTCACCACCATTGCCAAGTACAGGCTGAAGCTCAACCCTGAGAAATGCATATTCGGTGTGGAGGCTGGGAAGTTCTTGGGTTTCCTCTTGACAGAGCGGGGAATCGAAGCTAACCCGGAGAAGTGTGCGGCGATCGTGGCAATGAGGAGCCCAACGACGGTGAAGGAGGTGCAGCAGCTCACCGGTCGCTTGGCAGCTCTGTCCCGATTTATGTCCGCTGGAGGGGAGAAAGGTCACCCATACTTCCAGTGTCTCAAACGCAACAGCAGATTTCTCTGGACACAGGACTGCGAGGAGGCTTTCGTCAAGTTAAAGGGGTACCTAGCGAGCCCACCAGTCTTGCGAAAGCCCCAGGTAGGCATCCCTCTTCGTCTATACTTTGCTGTTACGGAGAGGGCAGTCAGTTCAGTCCTGGTGCAAGAGCAGGACCAGGCCCAGAGGCCTGTTTACTTCGTGAGTAAGGTGCTGCAAGGCCCTGAAACAAGGTACCAGGCCCTCGAGAAGGCTGCCCTGGCGGTGGTGTTTTCAGCCAGAAGACTCAGGCATTATTTCCACAGCTTCACAGTGGTCGTGATGACTGATCTGCCTATCCAAAACATATTGAAGAAACCTGATGTAGCAGGCAGGATGGTCAAATGGGCAGTAGAATTGTCAGAATTTGATATTCAGTACGAGCCCCGAGGACCGATCAAGGGGCAGGTGTTCGCGGACTTCGTAGTCGAGCTATCATCAATCGCGACACCTACAAAAGGGCTAAATTTCCGATGGGTGTTATCGGTGGATGGCTCCTCTAATCAGCAGGGAAGCGGCGCGGGAGTCATCCTGGAAGGACCAAATGGGGTACTGATCGAGCAGTCCCTCCACTTTGCCTTCAAAGCTAGCAACAATCAGGCGGAGTATGAGGCCCTGATCGCAGGAATGTTGCTAGCAAGAGAAATGGGAGCAAGAAATCTGCTGGCCAAGAGCGATTCGTTACTGGTCACCGGGCAGGTTACCGGGGAGTTCCAAGCAAAGGATCCCCAGATGGCAGCCTACCTGGAGTATGTGCAGCTCCTGAAGACGTCCTTCGCCGAGTTTGAGTTAGTGCACGTGCCAAGAGAGCAGAATGCCCGAGCAGACCTGCTTGCCAAGCTGGCCATCTCAGGAAAGGGGGGGAAGCAGAGGACTGTCATTCAGGAGACCCTGAAGGTGCCGCGCGCGTTCGTATCAGACAACCAGGTGCTTCATGTATGCAAGTCAATGGAGCGTCTAACGATCGGTCATCGGTCGTTGACCCAAGAAACGCTAAGAGCACCGAGGGTGAGATCGCGACCCTCAAAGACTGATGAGTCGATGGAGGTTCATGCGGAGAAGGAACCCGACACCTGGATGACGCCATACCAGCTATACTTAGAAGATGGTGTACTCCCGCTCGATCTGGCAGAGGCAAAAAGAATAAAGAGGGGTTCAAGTAAGTTTACTCTTATAGATGGAAGCCTATTTAGATTTGGATTTTCTCACCCTGTGCAGATCTGTGTACACGGCGAGTGGGTGCCATTGAATATTTCACCAAGTGGGTGGAGGCAGAGCCAGTTGCACACATCACCGCACAGAAAGTCGAACACTTCGTCTGGAAGAACATTGTCTGCCGCTTCGGAATACCCAAGAGGCTGGTTTCCGACAATGGCACCCAGTTCACAAGTCATCAGCTGAGAAAGATGTGTGAAGAGTTAAAGATACAACAGGTTTTCGCTTCAGTGGAGCACCCACAAACAAACGGGCAGGTGGAGTCAGCAAATCGAGTGCTGCTCAGGGGGCTGAAGCGAAGACTAGACAAGGCCAAAGGAGGCTGGGCAGAGGAGGTCCCCAGAATTGTATGGTCTTATCACACCACCCCACAGTCCAGCACCCATGAGACACCCTTCAGCCTTGTCTATGGGATAGACGCCATGATTCCTGTGGAAATACAGGAGAGCTCCCCCAGATTCTTGAACTTCGTTGCTGAAGAGTCCAATGAAGAGCGTAAGATGAATCTGGATCTGCTAGACGAAGTGCGGGAAGAGGCCAGAGTCAGTGCTGAAGCTGTGAAGAGAAGAGTAGAGCGGAGGCACAACTCTAAAGTGAGGCCCAGGCGTTTCCAGGAAGGTGATCTGGTGATGAGAAAGGCGCATCAGAATGACATGCAGAACAAGTTATCCCCAAAGTGGACAGGCCCGTACAGAGTGGTGGAGACATTAGAGAACGGAGCCTATCGCCTAGAGACTTTGGAAGGAGGAGCAATCCCCAGAACATGGAACGCCACCCATTTAAAATTTTATTTCAGTTGAAGTTGTACAGTAATAGGCGTTCTCGCGCTAAAAGACACATGTTTGTATGTGGTGGAAACAGTTGAACAGACAAGGGGGCACTCTTTTCCCTAAGGAGGGTTTTTAACGAGGCCACCCAATTAAAGAAAAATTTCCAGCATATCAAGTGTGCTCAAGTATTAAAGTTAAAATCCTCCTTGCCCCAGGTGCAAGTGCAGGTGATTGGTTAGGCCCTACTTGCCCTAGGCGCAAGTACTGGCACCGATCTAAGTCTTCCTCACCCCAGGTGTGAGCGCAAGCAGTTAAAGGTTTGAAAAGCCAGGGGTGCTAGTAAGACCAAGGGAGGGAAAGGAAAGGTTTTGACAAAACGTCCTTACCCACTTGGCATACACCAATATTGGCCCAGTAAGACTCTTAGTCCGAAACCTTTCTCACCCCAGGAGTGAGGCAGGGAATGAGCGACTCAACCCGCCAAAGGGTGATGACCTTGGGGAAAGTAAGAGGGGTTAGCGAGAAACACTTTTCTTTCCCCAAGACGAGGCATCACCTTGAGCGATCGATGTCGAAGTCCTCTATGCACTTAGCGCTAGAGCGACAGAGAAGCTAAGTAAAGACTAAAGAACGATCACTGATGAGTCGTCAGTAATTGGCTAGTGGTGCAAAGCAGCGCACGAGGACTGTTAAACACTAAGCTGAGGGAATAGCCAGTCGTGATCAAGTAGAAGTGAAAGAATAAGAGAAGCAGATCGCGCTGAGCCTAAGCTGGTTAAACACTTAGTCGTGCGCAAAGTGAAAGACGAAGCTCAAGATCGCGCTAAGCCTAAGCTGATTCACACTTAGTCGTGTGCGAAAGGAAAGGTAAAGCCCAAGATCGCGCTGAACCTAAGCTAGCTAACAGTTAGTCGCGCACATAAAGATAAGTGAAGTTCAAAGAAAATACAAGGGAAGAAACTTATGCAACAAAAGAAGCATTGAGAGTTTGTATTCACAGTCAAGTCTTATACAAATTTCAGAGTAATAAGAAAATTGTGCAGAAGTTAAATTTACAGAGAAGAAAAAAGATTAAGGGGCAGGAGGGATGAGCTTCCCATCTACCACTTCATGATAGATGCTGAACTGCGAGAGGTCCAGGTCCGGGAGAACGCATCTGATTTGCTCGAGTGCTAGCTCGAATCCATCAGTAAGGGCATCAGCACCCACATTCATCAAATCAGCATTCTCCGCCTCCAGTTTCTACTTTGAGGCCTCCGCAACATCCCTCTCAGTGGTAATGGCAGCAAGGGAGGAGGCAGCTTCGGACAGTTTGCCCACCACCTCCTCGAGTCTCTTCTCTCCAGCTGCAGCTGCTTCCTTGGTGGACTCGAGCTCCCCCACTATTTGAGAATTCAGTTGGCGTAGGGAGGAGGTCTCGGCCCGCAGCTCCACCACCGTGCAGTCCAAGGAGCTAACAGCTTGCCCCATCAAGATCTCTGTCTTGATGCTCTCTTGGACCTGCGCTAGGTACTCCCTCCTAGCTTTCTCCACCATGCCCCGCATCAACTCCACAGATCCTTGGGCAGCTTCGAAGTCACTTCGCAGTGACTCCTTGTCGTGCTCAAGATCCTTCACCCTCTTCTCCAGGGCTAGTTGCTTGCGATGCTGGGTGGAAAACTCCAGAGAGAGCACTACCTGCTTGGCCAGGTGCATATCCACCTCATCACCACTCCACTCGACAAGCTCCCGGTTGCTTATGAGTTGTCGGACCAGGGTGATGACCCTGCTGAAGTTTTCGTGGTTGGCCCCAGAAGTGCTTGGGCGCAAGCTGGACCCCCCACCTTCAGCAGTGGCGGTGGGGATTGGCAGTGTTGGTGGTGGACCCCCAGCAAGATGAGCAGGTGGACCAGGTGATTGGCCTGCTGGGGGGGAAGATGGCAGTTGGGAAGTTGGAGGCAACTGCTGGCCTGGAGAAGGAAGACTGGAGGGCTCTGAGGCAGGTTGAGCACAGGGAGGTGGGGAAGACCCTTCCTCTACCTCCACTACCTCGATCTCTCCAGGCTGGAGAGACGAAGCCCCCTCAACTGCTGCTTTCTTCCTCTGACGGTGTACGAGAGGAGAGCCAGAGCTCTCCTCTTCAGTTGAAGCAGCAGCAGCAGCAGAAGAAGCGGAAGCCTTCACCAGCCTTTTCCTTTTCTTCCCTGGCTCGGGGCCTTCAGCTGGCGCGACCGAGAGTGGAGGGGCTGCAATGGGCTCAGTTGTAGAAGAAGAGGAGCCAGTGCCCTTGGCTCCCCTACGTTTGGCAAGCTCCAGCAAGGCCAGCTTCCTGTCTTTCCCCGTCATCGAGTCTGCATACATGGAAAAAGGAAGGGTTAGATGACCAAGATATGCAAGTAAGTTAAAGAACACATAAAAGTATGCATGAAAAAGTGCAGGTATCCGAAGAAGTGCAAGGAGGGCTACCTATATATTTTTTCAGAGCCACCACATCAAATTCATCTTTAATGAGGCGGGCGGAGTTATACTTGGCCCCCAGGAGCAGCCCACATAGCTCGCGCTCGTAGGGGGCCATAGCTTCGAGGTCCCTGGACTTCTTGAATTCAACTCCAGGAACCCAGTAGAGGGGGTATCCCTCGAGCAGACTTGGACTTTGAGGGGTAGCAGATATCATGTAGAATCTTCCCTTCCAGTCTTTGAAGGATTGCTGGTACAGGCCCAGGAGCACCCGCCCAGCAACCCCGTTCAGGCTAACCCAGGACCTGTCCCCAGGGTTCTTCGCTTCGAAGAAGTAAAGGAACACGTCCACGGAGGCGTTGTGCCCGAAATGACTGCAGAGGATTTGAAACGCCCGGATGAAGGCCCAGGCATTTGGATGGAGCTGACAAGGCGCGACGTTTAACTCCATCATCAGCTCCTTTTCGAAGAAGGTGAAAGGGAGGCGCAGCTTCAACCTCTTGAAGATAGCGGAGTAGATGAAGACAAAGGGCACCCCATTGGTGCCCCTGTCATCCGCGCAGATGGGCATTCCTCGAGAAGGAATGCGAATTTGAATGTTGAAGTCATTCTCCCTGTCGATGGAGCAGGAAGGCTCGTCAGGATTGCGACTTAGCAGGGACTTGAGATGGCCCTCAGGCAGTAGAGTGGAGGTTTCAGCGAGCAATGCCAGGGGAGCCCATTGGTAGACCCTGGCATTGTCGTGGTAGGAGGTAGCCACAGGCGGTGGTGGAGCTGGCGCACTCGTGGAAGGCTGTGCACCAGAAGAAGAAGCAATGATGCGCGCAATTTGTTTCAAGCGAGCCATCGTGAGATAGCTGCAAATGGAGGAAAAACGAAAAGGTCAGAATGAATGGGAGAAGAAGGAATGATGAATTTCAGTGAAAACAGAAAAGGGAAAGGAGAAGGAGATGCCCAGATGAAAAGAAGAAGAAGAAGAAGCAGAAGCCAGAGTAAGAGCATGAAAAAACCCTAGCGCGGGTTCGAGAGAGGAAAATAGAGAAGATGAATGCATGATAACCAGAATGATAAATGCAATCGGTAAAGATGACCAAAAAGGGGCCAGGGAGAAGAAAAACCATACCTTTGGGTGATCGCAAGAGATTTGGCAGCAGAGAATTTGAGGAGAGAAAGGTGCGCAGAGGAAGGTTCGCAGAGAGTCTGGGAGTCGAATGAAGAAGATGAAAGAACAGTAAAGGAGCGCGCCAATTTGAATAAGGGAAGCGCTAGCGACGCACAGCGCTAGCCGTCAATGGGGCCACGTGTCGCGAGATCAAGAGAGGAAGTCCAAACGTTAAAGAAGCAGCACGTGAGGTGGCACGTGAGGCGGCCCCACTTGCCACGTGGACTGAGGGCACGACCACTTAGTCTCTTCGCTGAGAACGAGTTCTCGACTCGAGACTGGGGGGCTTGTGATCCGATCGGTCATCGGTAGTCGATGACGTCAGCAGCAGAGAACCACGTGGACCACTCGAAGGGTGACACGTGGACCAGGTGGCAGAGAGGTCGGGGGGACGATCGCCAAGAGATGTGATCGGTGGTCAGTAACCAAGTTACCACCGACAGATCAGGCGGCAGAGAGGTCGGGGGACAGATCACCCAGAATGGTGATCGGTGGTCAGTAGCCAAGTGGCCACCAGCAGACCAGTTCCCAGACTCGTGCCTGGAGGCAGAGCGCGATAAGCGAATAAACACTGATCAGTCATCGGGTGTATTGTCATCGGGGTCTCGTGTTACACGCAGTTAAACTGGGACTGAGGTTCCCAGCGAGAGCGTTACGCATGGACCTCGCATGAGCACACCTCAGGGAATCATGCACGAGAGTGGCTTGAGGGAACTAGTAAGCCAATTAGTGATTGGTGATTCCCTCAACCCATTACGTGCGTGGCATCGTGCAGAGGGCAACGTTTGGTGAGTGTGCCTAGACCAGCCACACCCGACGTTTTCCTAAGAGTATGCGATTTACCCAGATAAGGGAAACAAGGACTCCAAGGGAAGCTTCAGAAGGCCTAGAACTCCTGACAACATGGGCGAGCTGGACAAGGATCTATGCCTCTTCTGGAAGAGCGTAGCAGCCGCTAACATCACCTTCCCTACCTCTTCAATAATCACCTTCGAGTTCCTCGAGAGCCAACTCGAAGCTCACATAGGTTAGCACTTCTTCAACCTTTAGGCTTTATCTTGTGCTGCATTTCTGTTATTTGTTGTTGTGCTGCACACTAGTTCTGGTTTTTATTTCCTGCACCATTTGTTTGTCTTGCTTGCACATGTACTCATATATTTTACTTTCGTCTTTGGGCTTACTTGTATACTTGCACTGTACAGATCTCATGCTGGGCAAGGGCAAACTAGCTGAATTGAGGGCGCTCGCCCGTACTCATAAATTGGCATCGGGGTCTCAAACCGTGCCAAACTCGGTGGTGGAGATCGCCGCTGCTAGGGCAGATCGCCCCCTAAAGGCTCGACTCCCCCAGAAGCATTGCCCGCTCAACAACGCAAGAAACTCATGTTAAGGAAGCCAAAGAGGAAAGCTCCTCAGGTGGTTCATGAAGATGAGGAAGAGGACGATGAGGCAACTGAGGATGGCCTCATCATCAAAAGGAGAAGGGTGGCACCTTCTTCACCACCAGCTCCACCTCCTCTTCCAACACCAACACCACCTTCTCCCCCAGCTCCAACACCAACACCACCTTCTCCCCCAGCTCTAACACCAACACCACCTTCTCCCCCGGCTCCAACGCCGCCAGTCCAAGCAGTGCCCTTGGCGGCTGCACTTCCTGCGGTTGAGGCCATCGAGCCCAACTTCATGGAGAACCCTCCGAGTGCCTCCACGCCATTCATATCCGCTGGAGAGGGTCCTCCTTCAACTGCCTCAATCGTCGAGGCTGCGCCAAGTGGGGATGAAGGTGCTCACAACTCGCCAATCATCATCACCGAGTCCCCCACGTCACCACCACGCCAAGAAGCTCCAATTCAACAACCAATCCAAGAGGGCGGTGGTGAGAGCCAGCAGCAGGCTCCTTTAGCGCCTCCACCAACAGCGGTTGCAAACCTTCCCCTTGCGGTTAAAGGGATCTGGGAACCCTTCACGGCCAAACTCAGGATGATGGCAGAGGACCTCCCCTCCATCATATCAAAAGCTGTGGAGAGCTCCAGTAAGAAACTTCAGGACGACATCTCCGTGCTCCAAGAGGAGAATCGCCTAATAAGGATCGAGGCGGAGAAGTTGTCTTGCAACCTTATGCTGGCAGAGATCGATCTTTCGAGAGTGGAGGACGCCATGAGCACTGAGCTGAGGGTGGCGCGTAAGGAGGCCATCGATCTGCGCCATAAAGTGCACCTCCTAGCTCAAGAGAAAATTGAGCTGGAGAGCAAACTGGTTCCCTACCGTCTCAAGGTGGCTGACCTGGAGGCATCGATCAAAGCAGATGCAACCAAGGTAGAAAGCCTTGAGAAGAGGTCAGTAGATCGGGAGGTCCTCTTAGGAAAAGTCGAGAAAGAGAGGGATGACACCGTGGCTGAGCTCGCCGAAGCCAGAAAGGAGAATGAAAAGATCGCCGCAGAGCTGGCCCAGGCGCAGGCGGAAAACAAGAAGGTTGCTGAAGACCTCCTTCAAGCTCGTGAGACAACTGAAGAACTAAAGAAACGAGCTGATGAGTTAGAACAACAGACCGAGGGGCTCAAAAAGCAAACTGAAGAGCTCGAGCTGAGCTCCGCCCAAATCCTCGCTGCTCGGTTTGACGCCGCCCTGGAGCAATTTGCCTGCCAGTACCCTGATCTGGACCTCTCCGTGGTGTCACTAAACAACGAAGTGGTGGATGGGAAGATCGTTCCTTCTGAAGATTAGCTGCTTCCCTCCACCACTTATTCCTCTGTTCTTCTCTTGCACAACTTACTTGTAATAACCTTTTCCCTTTTTTGGTATATGTATTTTGAACTGATACCACTGTGTTATGAAGTTTTCTGCTTCTTCTTACAATCTCTCTGTTTGCCTTGCTTTTCCTTGTAAAAGATCACTTAAACGAAATTGACTTAGTAATTCTGCGAGCGCAACCGTTTACTAACTGCTTCAAACTATCAACTTTCGGACGATATCATTCTAATAACTTGTGAACTTTAAGGCAGTCGAGCTTCAGCGTAAAACTATTTGCTAAACAACACGTTTTAACCCAACTGATAGCTTAAGGCATAGTTCACCTGATCTGCTCCATCGAAACGGGCCTTAACTATTGCCATCACTTGAACTTCTTCTGATCGCCAAAGAGTCTTAGTGATACCAGCTTCCTCTTGCCTTCGTAACTTGGCCATTGTTCCCTCATCTGGGGGTAGAGGCGCCTTTCGGATCCTTCTCTACCTTCCCCGACTTTCAGAACAGTAAGCCGGATAGCTAAGTGTTCTCTTCGAACCTACCTTAGCTATCCTTTAAACTTCTTCCACCCTCCACACCGTACCTGAACTCGTTCGAGACGAGAAGGATTTTATCTTTCCTGAACTCGCACGACGGCGAGAAGGTCTTTAACTCGCCTGAACTCGCTCATCGGCGAGAAGGTCTTTAACTAGCCTGAACTCGCTCATCGGCGAGAAGGTCTTTAACTCGTGCCTCTACATTGCCCCAGGTGCTACATCTTCTCTCCCCTGGAAACACTGAGGACTTTTTACTGATGCCTCTACATTGCCCCAGAGGCTACATCTTCTCTCCCCTGGAAGCACTGAGGACTTTTTACTGGTACCTCTACATAGCCCCAGAGGCTACATCTTCTCTCCCTTGGAAGCACTGAGGACTTTTTACTCTTTCTCGCCTGCACTCGCTCGACGGCGAGGAGGTCTTTATCTCATTCTCGCCTCAGGACGCGCGAGGGCGTTGAGGTCTTTTAAACATGGTCGGTGCCTCCGATCGCCGAAAGACGATGAGGACTTTTAACTTTAACTGATGCCGCTAATCGCCGAAAAGCGATAGGGACTTAAAACTTTTTAGAAAGCATGCACCATAACTTCAACTCGCCTTAAATCACATATAAGTGACAAGGTCTTTTTTCAAAACTTTCGGAAAACATTAAGCATGCAATCTAAAGCACTTTAAACTTTGAAAACTCTTCTTTATTGGGTGGCCTCATTAAAAACCCTCCTTAGGGAAAAAAGAGTGCCCCCTCCAAACTGTTTTAATCAGAAACATTGCAAAGCTCTTCGTGTTTGTTTTTACTTACAAAGTTTTTAACTGTAATACAACTTGAGGTGCGTGGCATTCCAAGTGCGAGGAATCGCCCCTCCTTCCAATGTCTCTAAGCGGTAGGCGTCGTTCCCGAGTGCCTCGGTTATCCTGAACGGTCCCGTCCACTTGGAAGATAACTTGTTCTCCATCTCGTACTGGTGGGCCTTCCTCATTGCCAGGTCGCCTTCTCTAAACTGTCTTGGCATCACCTTCGAGTTGTACCTTCGTTCAAGCCTTCTTTTCACTGCCTCAGCCTTCACTCTCGTCTCCTCCCTGACCTCATCCAGTAAATCCAGATTCAGCCTTCTTTCCTCATTCGAGTCTTCCGCTACAAAGTTCTGGAATCTCGGCGAGCTCTCTTGGATTTCCACTGGAATCATTGCGTCGCATCCATAGACCAGGCTAAACGGGGTCTCATGGGTTCCTGACTGCTCGGTGGTGTGGTACGCCCAAACTATACGGGGTACCTCCTCAGCCCAATTTCCTTTGGCTTTCTCTAGCCTTCTCTTCAAACCTCTCAGCAATACCCGATTGGCTGACTCTACTTGGCCATTCGTCTGAGGGTGCTCGACGGATGCAAATACTTGTTGAATTCCCACCCCTTCGCACAGCCTCTTCAACAGATGACTTGCAAACTGAGTCCCGTTATGTGACACCAGGCGCTTGGGCACACCAAATCGGCACACGATGTTCTTCCACACAAAGCTCTCGATTTTGTGTGCGGTAATCTGGGCCACTGGTTCTGCTTCGATCCACTTGGTGAAATATTCAATTGCCACCACCAAGTACTTCATCTGCCTGATCGCCAATGGAAAAGGTCCCAGAATGTTGATCCCCCATGTATGAAACGGCCACGGGCTGTAAATCGACTTCAACTCCTCGGGAGGCGCCTTGTGCCAATCGGCGTGCTGCTGACATTGCTTGCAACACTGTGCATACTTCTTCCAGTCTTCTCTCATTGTAGGCCAATAGTAACCTGCACGGAGGGTTCTTGCGGCCAGAGCTCGACCCCCGACGTGGCTTCCACATATCCCTTCATGGAGCTCGGCCATGATTCTTGTACATTTCTCTCCGTGCACACATTCCAGGAGTGGGTGTGTGAACCCAAACCTATACAACTCGCCGTCAATCATTGTGAACTTGCTAGAATTCTTCTTTATCTTCCTAGCCTCCGTCGGATCTAACGGGAGAAGGCCATCTGCCAGGCATCGCTGGTACTGCGTTATCCACGTGTCTGGCTCATGCGTAGCGCAGACCTGCGTCATGTTCACCTTCTCTCCCCGACATGCTCTTATTCTCGGCGATCTCAAGGTCTCCTGAGTCAAAGACCTGTGACTCCTCGCCGCTTTCTCTGTCGACTTGCTTATCTGAAGAACCAGGTGATCTGCCACAAATGCTCTGGGCGTCTTCAGAGTTTCTTGGATCACCGTCCTCTGCCTACCCCCCTTGCCTGAACTGGCGAGCTTGGCTAGCAAGTCAGCTCGGGCATTCTGCTCTCTGGGAACATGCACCACTTCAAAGGAGACAAAGGAACTCTTCAACTCCTGCACATACTCCAGGTAAGCCGCCATTTGTGGATCTTTAGCCTGGAACTCGCCTGTTACTTGTCCCGTGACTAACAACGAGTCACTCTTAGCCATTAGCACCCTAGCTCCCATCTCCTTGGCCAGCAAGATTCCGGCGATCAGCCCCTCATACTCCGCTTGGTTGTTGCAGGCCTTGAAGGCAAACCTCAGGGACTGCTCAATCAGCACACCGTTGGGCCCTTCCAAGATGACTCCAACACCGCTACCCTGCTGGTTCGACGATTCGTCCACCGAAAGCACCCAACGAAAGTCATCCCCCTCAACTCGTGTTGCTTCTGACGAGAGCTCGACCACGAAATTTGCGAAAATCTGCCCCTTAATCGGACCTCGGGGCTCATACTTGATATCGAACTCCGACAGCTCCACCGCCCACTTCACCATCCTCCCAGCTACATCGGGCTTCTTCAGAACCTTCTGGATGGGCAAGTCGGTCATCACAAGTATTGTAAAACTGTGAAAATAGTGGCGCAACCTTCTTGCCGAAAAAACCACTGCCAGTGTAGCTTTCTCCAAGGCCTGATATCTCACTTCGGGGCCCTACAGCACCTTGCTGACAAAATAAATAGGCTTTTGGGCCTGATCTTGGTCTTGGGCGAGCACCGCACTCACCGCCCTCTCAGTCACAGCAAAATACAACCTGAGAGGGGTCCCCACCAGCGGTTTGCACAAAACCGGCGGGCTCGCCAGGTACTCTTTAAGCTTGACGAAGGCCTCTTCACACTCCTTCGTCCAGGCAAACTTGTTGTTTCGCCTTAAACACTGAAAATACGGATGGCCCTTCTCCCCGCTGGCTGACACGAAATGAGACAGGGCGGCCATCCGACCTGTAAGTTGCTGCACTTCCTTCACGGTAGTCGGGCTCCTCATCGCCAAGATGGCAGCTCACTTATCAAGATTGGCTTCTATTCCTCTTTCAGTCAAGAGAAATCCCAAGAACTTTCCCGCCTCCACGCCAAAGATGCACTTCTCGGGATTCAGCTTTAACCTGAACTTGGCGATCGTAGTGAACAACTCCTCCAAGTCCGCAACGTGCTTGCTCTTCTCCGGCGAGGTCACGACCATGTCATCCACGTATGCTTGCACATTCCTTCCCAGCATTGGTGCAAGTACCTGATCCATCAACCTCTGGTACGTGGCCCCTGCGTTCTTCAGCCCAAAAGGCATCACCTTGTAGCAGTAGCACGACCTCTCGGTCATGAAAGCGGTCTTTTCTTCATCCATGGGATGCATCTTTATCTGGTTGTACCCCGAGAAGGCATCCAGGAAACTCAGCAACTTACACCCTGCAGCACTGTCAACCAGGGCGTCTATGCTTGGTAAAGGATACAAATCCTTTGGGCAAGCCTTGTTCAGGTTAGTGAAATCGACGCACATGCGCCATTTGCCATTGCTCTTCTTCACCAGCACGACATTGGCTAGCCACTTAGGGTACTGGACCTCCCTGATATGGCCTGCAGCGAGGAGCTTTTGGGTTTCATCCCTGATCGCCTGTCTTCTCTCCTCGTTGAATTTCCTTCTTCTTTGTCGCACTGGTCTGACCTGGTTGTCCATTGCTAGATGATGGCACAAGAAGTCGGGGTCAATTCCCGGCATGTCTGAAGCAGACCATGCGAAAGCATCCAGATGTCGCTCTATCACCTTGGCAATCTGGTTTTGGAGCTCAGCCTCCAAGGATCTTCCCAACTTGAAGACCTTTCCCCCGATCTCCCTTTCGAGCCATTCCTCGACGGGTTTGGGTCTAGCTTCCCTGGCGATCACCGCCCTGGCGATTCCCAGCTCCCTCTGGGCGGTTCCTCGCCTCTTCTTCCCGCTCGGCGTTCTCTCCCTCAGCCTCAGCATCCCTCATGGCGACGTCGCCTCCGGCGGCTACCTCCATCGCCGCACCAACAACTCGCCACTCTGCTGGCTTGGGCTTCACACCGGGAGGCGGCGTCGTTGTGATGTAACTCACTGACCTCTTGTTCTTCAGGCTATTCTCATAACACTTCTTCGCTTCTTTCTGGTCAGATTTGATGATGATCACCACCCCTTCCATTGATGGCAACTTCACCTTTCATGTGCCTGGTTGAAAGCACAGCTCCTATTCTGTTGAGTGTTGGGCTTCCCAACAGAATGTTATACGCTGAGGGAGCATTCACGACGAGGTACTTGATTTTCTCCGTCCTCGATCCCGCCTCATCCGTGAAGGTAGTTCTCAACTCTATATACCCCCTAACCTCCACCTGATCGCCAGCGAAACCATACAAACACCCTCCATAGGGCCTCAGCTGGTCAAGGGGCAACTGCAACTGTGTGAAAGTCGGCCAGAACATCACATCTGCCGAGCTTCCTTGGTCCACCAGTACTCTGTGGACCTTCCTTCCCGCCGTGACAAGCGAGATGACTATTGGATCGTTGTCATGAGGCACAACGTCCCTGAGATCTTCCCTTGTGAACGTGATTTCCATGTCTAGTGAGTGGTCCTCGAACATGTCCACCGTCATCACAGACCTCGCATACTTCTTCCTCTGTGACGCGGTGCATCCACCACCCGAGAAACCTCCTGCAATGGTGTGGATCTCTCCGTGAGTAGGCATCTCGTGCTGCTGAGCCTCACCACCTGCCGGCTGGAAGCTCGACGCGCCCCCCGTTCTTCTATCCAGCAGGTAATCGTTTAGGAACCCGCTCTTGACCAGGTCGTCGAGCTAGTATCCAAAAGCCAAACATGAATCCACAGTGTGGCCAAAGCCCTGGTGGAATTCGCACCAGGCGTCTGGCTTTGGTCCCAACACCTTGTCGCCCACCTTTTCGGGCGCCTTCAGCCTGGCTGCTATATTGGGAATGGCGATCAGGTCCGCCAATCCCATCACAAACTTATGCTTTGGTGGGCGATTGTACTCCCGACGTGCCAGTTGAGGGCGCGCTGGGCCCCTGCCCTTGTTCTTCCTTGGATCATAAGGATGTCGAGTCCTCTGATCCCTCTTGGCTGCCGCTGTCTCCAGCACCCTCTGTGGCTGGATCCTGGTCTGGGCACGTGGCCTAGCGGGGGCCACGCTTCCCCTCTTCTCGGCGACCTCACTTTCATCGGCGATGTGGGCCACCGCAAGTCTCCTAACCTCAGCAAACGTGGCGGGGTGAGCCCTGATCAGCGCCTCGCAGAAAGGTCCCGGCAGCACGCCCTTCTTGAAGGCGTAGACCAACATTTCTTCGTCCTTGGCCGGCGAGCGGACCATCTGCGCCCCAAAACGATTCAAGTAGTCCCTGAGGGACTCTCCCTAGTACTGCCTTATGTCGAACAGATCATAAGACACCCTAGGCGGCGCCTTGTTCACTATGTACTGCTCGACGAAGATGTTCAAAAACTGCTGGAAATTGGTTATGTGGCCTGTAGGCAGGCTCACAAACCATTCCAGCGCCGTCCCCTGGAGTGTGTTGACAAACATCTTGCAATACACAGCATCCGATCCTCCTGACAGCATCATCTGCGTGTGGAACGTGGTGAGATGTGCCTCAGGATCCTCCACGCCGGTAAAAACAGCCTTCACGGGTACCACACTCGCAGGGATAGGCGTGTCCGTAATCGCCTGAGCGAAAGGCATGGGGAAAACGCGAGGCGGCGTTGACGGCGCGACCTCTTCAGCTATTGGGCGCCCTCGCTGCTCCTGAAGAGCTTGGCGCAATTCCTCAGTCACCCTGCTGAGCTCTTCGTTCCTGGCCTGAGAGGCGACCAGGTCCTCGTGCATTTTTGCCTGCTCTATGCGCGAGGCTTCCACGTTCGCCTGTAACGCACGCATGATCTCCACCATCTGTGCCATAGTCATGGCGCCTTCAGCAGCAACTGGCGCAACACATGAGCGGTTGCTTCTCATCTTTCTCTTGAAAACCTAACAGATCAGAATGAGCGACGAACAACACATCCTTCAGCAACGATCGATTCAGCGATCAATCGGTCAGAGCTTCGCAAACTCCAAAGAACTTCAAGAACCCAACCTCAACAACGAACCTTCACAGAAACTCACAACTCCACCACAAATCACCGCTTCTTCCTCGAAAATCCGAACGAACGGCGAAACCTAGATCTTCACCGATTAAAACTTGCGCAAGCAGCGAAAAACCTCACCTCACCGAACAAGAACTCAAACGAACGGTGGAAAACACAAAACTACCGAACAAAGCTTAGATGAACAGCGGAAAATGGTTGCACCAGCACACAACCACACAAAACTACAGAAACTTCCAAGAACTCACGCTGTGGATGGGAACAGGTTTAACACGGCCCCACGGTGGGCGCCTGATGATCTCGCCTGTCGACCAAGACGCTGGAGCCTCGCCTCGTCAAACCTGGATCGACTTCTGCGCCGTGTTAGCTTCGGTCCTTCGCCTTGATTCACCTCAAGAACCTGCAAAAGACAGAATGGCGCCGCTGCGGCCGATCACGCTCCGACACCCAAGTCAGCGACTGAACCACCAAATACTAAGAGAAAACTCAAGAACTCTAAGGAACCGTGCAAAATTCTCTCTCAGCGTACTCAACACTCGCAAGCCTAAAGAAGTAATCTAAACGTGCGTGCGTACCTCAGAAGTTCGTTAGAATCTCTTATATACCTGCGCTCTTTCTCTCTCCTGACAGTTACACATCTGGACACGTGGCTTGCATCCAGCTGTACACGTGGCTCGCATCCAGCTGTACACGTGTCACCATCTGGAGCATCCTTGACTTGGGCGCCACTTCGTATTCTTCAGGCTTTTGGCTAAGTTACTTATGCATGAAGCAACTCAGTGCATAGCTGCCTTGGAGCGTGATCTCTTCTGAGTGACGAGTTCGGGTGCCTTCGTACACACCTTCCCTGTGGTCTCGCTGGCCGCCTTCATGATCTACTTTACTTGCTTCACCGTATATGTTCAGCTAAGTTGTCTCCCGACCTCATCCTCTGGCTAGCTAGGAAATGACTATCTGACTTCATCTTCGGCGATGTCCTTGTTTCGGCGATCTCTAACCACGTGGTCGTGGTTTCGCATCCGGCGACTTCATCTCAAACTTGGTGCCGCCGGTTTAGGTATGCTAGAGATCGGAGCACGCCAACTTAATAACTGGCGACCACACGAGCCCCCCGACTTCCTTCACTTCTGCCAGCCATGGGCCCTGCTCAACACGTCTGCATAATAGCTTGCTGCCACGTCATCACTTCCGACTACCAGGGCAGTACAGCCTTTTTCACTAAAACGACGTTGGCTATTGTATCTCCCTGATGTGTCCAGCACTTAGCAATTTTTGCGTTTCTTCCTTCACAACGAGGCACCTCTCTTCGTTGAATTTCCTCCTTCTCTGTCATACAGGGCGAACCTTGGCGTCCATGGTGAGGTGGTGGCACAAAAAATCCGGGTCGATGCCTGGCATGTCTGCGGCGATCCACGCGAATGCATCTAAGTGGCGTGAGATCACTGCTGCCACTTCATCTTGTTCTTCCTGGCTCAACAAACGTCCCAATTTGAACACCTTACCATCTATCTGCCTTTCCACCACATTGTCTACTGGTTGGGGTCGCCTATCTCGCACGCTCTCTGCACGAGACTCGTTTCTGCGGTCTTCTTCTATAGGCGTCGCCCTATCGGATGCTTCGGGCGTCACCTCCTCTGACGCTTCTTCCATGGGCGAGGCCTCTTCGTGTGCTTCTAAAGGCGCATCTTCCTTGGGCGGCGCCTCCGTGTGTGAGGCCTCAGTAGGCGTCGACTCCGTGGGCGTCGCCTCTTCCAAGGGCTCTACCTCCATTGGCGTATCCGAAACGGGCGATCGCTCAAGTACCTTGAACACGCCTCTCTTTATCTTCAAGCTATTTTCATAGCATTTTCGGGCCTCCTCCTGATCAGATTTGATCACAATTACCTTGCCACTAAGATCTGGTAGGTTCATCTTCATGTGGCGCGTGGAGGCCATTGCTCTTAGCCTATTCAACGCTGGCCTTCCCAACAAGATGTTATAGGCTGAATCGGCATTCACAACTAGATACCGGATGCTTTCGGTACGCGACGTCGTTCCATCAGTAAACGTCGTCCTCAGCTCCAAGTAGCCACGTACCTCAACTTGGTCCCTTGTGAACCCATACAAGCATCCAGTGTAGGGCCTCAGCAAGTCAGGGGACAGTTGCAACTTATTGAACGTCGACCAAAACATGACATCTGCAGAACTTCCCTGGTCGACGAGAACCCTATGCACCTTTCTTCTAGCTGTGACACTCGAAATGACTACGGGGTCATTGTCATGTGGGACAACATCTCGTAGGTCAGCCCTTGTAAACACAAGGTCTGACTCCCATGGATCATCCGAACGCCCCTCAGCAACTGAATTCACTGACCTCACATACCTCTTACGCTGAGAGGCAGTGGGCCCTCCTCCAGAAAAGCCACCAGAAATGGTGTGCACCTCTCCATGGATCGGCATATCATGCGCCTGATCCTCCTCTGGTACTTTCAGGGCTGTGGTCGTAGCAGACCCAGCAAGATAATCCTTCAGGAAACCATTCTTCACAAGCTCATCCAACTGATAGCCCAGCGCCAAGCAGTTGATGATATGGTGCACGAACGCCTCGTGGAACTCGCACCACGACTCTTTGTGAGGTCCCAACACTTTGTCAGACTTCACCGATGGTCTCAACCTGTCAGCAATGTTGGACACAACAATCAGGTCTTTTAGTTCCACCATAAAATTGAGCCTCAACGGTTTATTTCCTTCCCTCGCTGGCCTGTTTCCCTCTGCTCGACCCCTGGGCTGGAGCCTCCTTGCCTCATAGGGGCGTCTCCTCTCCTGGTTTTTCCTTCCCGTCATGGCCTCGTCGACCCTGGCGGGTTGCGCACGCGTCTGCATTCTTGGGCGCGTGGGCGCCAAATGTTCCCGCCGGTTGTCCGGGTGTGTCTTCGTGCGTGGCTTATACTCGCAAGCTAAGAAACCTTTGTCTTCAACCCAAATTCCCGTCTTTATGAACACCTGAAAAGAAGTGAACAAAGGGGCGTCCTCGCGGCCGTTTGCACTCCGACGATCAAGTCAGCAAGTGAGAAACATCAAAGGTGACGCACCTCCGTATCGGAACACGGTGAATGGAAGCTCTGAAGGTGGTCAAATAACTTAGTAACTAATTTTCTCTCTAATTGCCTGTCCGTACAGTGGGTTCGCTTCCAAGCAACTAGAGTGTGTGTGAACTGAAAACTACAATCCCCGTCTCAAACGTCTGAAGCCCCTTTTAAACACCTAAAGCATTCAAAGTGTCTTAAAGTGCATTTAAAAATGTTCAAAGTGCTTTAAAGCGTTTGAAACGTAAACTGAATAAAACGTACTTTAGCAAACTTTCAGGGAAACTGATTGATCCGGTCGGTCATCGGTAGTCGATGACGTCAGTAGAAGATAACCACGTGGACCACTCGCAGGGTGACACGTGGACCAGGTGACAGATAGATCAGGGTGAACGTGATCGGTTGTCCGTAACCAAGTGACCACCGACAGATCAGGCGGCAGAGAAGTCAGGGGACAGATCACCCAGAACGGTGATCGGTGGTCAGTAACCAAGTGGCCACCAACAGACCAGTTCCCAGATGAACGCCTGGGGGCAGAACGCGAGAAGCAATAGAGCACTGATCAGTCATCGGGTGCATGGTCATCGGGGTCTCGTGTTACACGCAGTTAAACTGGGACTGAGGTTCCCAGCGAGAGCGTTACGCATGAACCTCGCATGAGCACATATCAGGGAATCGCGCACGAGAATGGCCTGAGGGAGCTAGTAAACCGATCAGTGATTGGTGATTCCCTCAACTCATTACGTGCGTGAAGGGTAAGCCGTCTACGCAGAGAGCCACGCTTGGTGAGTGTGCCTAGACCACCCACACCTGGCGTTCTCCTGAGAGTATGCGATTTACCCAGTTGGAAGAAATATGCTAAGTTACTCCGCAAGGGAATAACTTAGCGCACAAAGAGAAGCGCTAGAGCCCTTCAAGTAGTGACACGTGTAGGGTCAGATGTGAGTCGCATGCCTCTACGTGTCATCATCTGAGAAGGGCGCGGTCCAGATAAAGGTGCACTCCGTACCGCCAAAGGTACAGACAAGCGCAGTCAAGCGCAGAGACGCGCGGACACGCACAGACACCCACACTCTACTGATTCTGGAGGTACGTTGTCGCAGAAAAGCATAACAGGGTTCTGACACATGCCAGAAAGCATAACAGAATTCTGTTAGGCCCAGATACAGGGAGTGGCATAAAACAGAATCAGGGTGAGAGCAAAAGGGGAGAACAGAGAGAGCAAGAGTTTTCACACACACTACTAGTTTTTCTCATTGGTGGTTCTGTGATCTAACTTGATCGTCGGAGTGCAAACGGCCGCTAGAGGCGCCGCCTGTGTGTTTTGCAGGTCGCGTTTGGAGATCCAAGAGAAGGTTCTGAGGGTGATTTTGCAGATAACACAGTCGCGTAGACGGGGCAGAGAGTGCTACAAAGCGATTCCTCCACGTTCGAGTTGTAGGCAGGATCACTGATATACCTTGATGTTTCAATGCTTACTGCCACGTGTTCTTCTGACTTGATCGCTACTCTACGTGGAGGGCCCTACAGCGCCGTAACCCAACTTATGGATAATCCATCGTGTAAGCCCTCCTTCCTCGAAGTGCATCTGGCGCAAGGGGTGACTTTCTGGGTGCCAACTCATGTGCCCCAACCTCTAGTCACTCGCCCTGCGAGTGTATCTACCTTCCTCTCGTACCACGCACGTGGTTCGCCCATGGGCGTGGCCCTCTCATAGGTCGTATCTGTCCCAGGGGTCTCCCAGAGGTGGCGTGGGTACTCCTCACTGATACTGGGAATATGGCCTTGAAGCCATCTTTCTCTTCTCTTTATCACTGTTCTGAGGTACTGAGGCCCCTCGCGGTGTTGCCCCCTCCACGGTCTTTCCTACCCGTGGGTATCGGGGGGTGACACCATCGATGCCTTATCTTGGCGACGCCTACACCTGGCGGCGGCTCATCTTGGCGACGCCTCATCTTAGCGACGCCTACACTTGGCGACGCCTTAAGCGGTCAACCTGTTGACTTTCTTCCCTGAGCTCCCTGGATGGGTCCCACCATATGTTTGACTTTGACTTTGACTTTAGTCAACGCCCGGGGACGGGACGGTACACTTTTGAATATCTGGGTGGTTGAAGATTGAAAGTGCGAAGGAGAGAATGAAGGTTGCAGAGAGAGTTTGAGAAGATGAACAGTGGAGGGAATGCGAAAGAGTGAATGAAACAGTGCCTTGAGCATGCGTTTTTGTAAGGTTATAATGTTAACTTGAAGAAGCGCTAGCGACACTCATCCCCAGTCGTAGGATCGTGCCACGTGTCAAGAGATTCACGAGCAACTTAAAGCGTCACATCTTCAGCACAAAAAATGTCACATCAGCTGCTCAGAGAATGTCACGTCATCAGAATGCCACGTGGATGATAGGGCGAGGCCTTAGTCTTTTCGCTGAAAACAAGTTGTCAGCTCAAGACTGGGGGGCTTGTGTACCGTCCCGTCCCCGGGCGTTGACCAAAGTCAAAGTCAAAGCCAAAGTCAAACATATGGTGGGACCCATCCAGGGAGCCCAGGGAGGAAAGTCAACAGGTTGACCGCTTAAGGCGTCGCCAGGTTAATGCGTCGCCAGGATAAGGCATCGCCAGGTTAAGGCGTCGCCAGGTTAAGGCATCGACGGTATCACCCCCCGATACCCACGGGTACGAAAGAACGTGGAGGGGGCGACACCACGAGGGGCCTCAGTACTTCAGAACAATAATAAAGAGAAGAGAAAGGTGGCTTCAAGGCCATATTCCCAGTACCAGTGAGGAGTAACCTGACTTGTGAAGTACCCACGCCACCTCTAGGGGACCCCTGGGACAGATACGACCCATGAGAGGGCCACGCTCAGGGGCGAACCATGTGCGTGGCACGAGAGGAAGGTAGATACACTCCCAGGGCAAGTGACTAGAGGTTAAGGCGCATGAGTTGGCACACAGAAAGTCACCCCTTGCACCAGATGCACTTCGAGGAAGGAGGACTTACACGATGGATTATCCCTAAGTTGGGTTACGGCGCTGTAAGGCCCTCCACGTAGAATAGCGATCAAGTCAAAAGAACACATTGCAGTAAGCATTGAAACATCAAGGTATATAAGTTTCCTTGAAAGTTTGCTAAGGTACATTTTTATTCAGTTTGCGTTTCAAACGCTTTAAAGCACTTTAAACGCTTTAAATGCTTTGAACGTTTTAAATGCGTTAAACGTTTTTAAACGCCTTAAATGCGCTTTAAGACGCTTTAAATGCAATTTAAGACGCTTTCAATGCTTGAGACATTTAAAAGAGACTTTAGACGTTTGGGACAAGGGGGGAGTTTTGAGTTTCACACACACTCTAGTTGCTTGCTCACGAACCCACTGTACACACAAGCAATTAGAGAAAAATCAGTTACTTAGTTATTCAACCACCTTCAGAGCATCCATTCACGGTGCTCCGATACGGAGGTGTGTTCTTTGATGTTTCTTGCTAGCTGACTTGATCGTCGGAGTGCAAACGGCCGCGAGGGCGCCCCTTTGTTCTTTCTGTTTCAGGTACTCACGGTGGCACAGGGAGGAGATTTGGAACAAAGACGAGGGAGTCCTTGATACGCGAGTCTTAGCTACGAACGAAGCACAATCTGGTTAACCGGCGGGAACAACGTCTAGGAAGCTTAACAGTCGACAATCTGAGGCATTGGCCACCAAGGAATCTATACTTAGAAGCAGGTAAGAATCCTTGGGATAGGCCTTGTTCAGGTCGATAAAGTCGACGCACATCCTCTACTTCCCGTTAGCCTTCTAAACCAACACCACATTCACTCAGGGTACTGATTTCCTGTATGTGGCTAGCATTTAGAAGCTTCTAGGTCTCTTCCCTAATGATCAAGCGCCTTTTTTCATTGAACTTCCTCGTCTTTTAGGCTACCGACCTGACCTTCTTATCCATGGTAATCCTATGGCATAAAAAATCTAGATCTATTCTGGGCATGTCCACGGATGACAAGGTGAAAACATCCATGTGCTTGGATAGCACCTTGGCTATCTTGTCCTGCAACTCTGGACATACCAATGTGCCGAGTTTGAACTTTTTCCCTTCTATTTATTTTTCCTAAACCTCACCAACAGGTCCAGGTTGCCTCTCACTAGTGACTCCAGCTTCCACAATCTCTTCTAGCCCTCCCGCTTGAACAGTGATTGAGCATGTTCCCCTTTTACTTTTCAAGCTACTCTTATACCATTTCCTTACCATCTTCTAATTAGACTTGATGGTGATCACTCCTCCATCAAGTGAAGGCAACTTCATCTCCATGTGCACCCAACCTGTTCAAAGAAGGTCTCACCAAAAGCATATTATAACCTGAAAAGGCATTACCCACAATGTACCTGACTTTAATCGTTCGAGCTAAGGTGCCATCAGAAAAAGTTGTCCTCAGCTCGATGTATCCCTGCGCTTCCACCTGATCTCCCGCAAAGCCAAACAAACAACCACCGTACGACTTTAGCTGGTTAGGAGATAATTGAAAATTGTTGAATGTTGACCAGAAAATCACATCAGTTGAGCTCCCCTGGTAATGAGAACTCGGTGCACCTTCCTTCCCACAGTGACGACAGATATCACCACTGGATCATCCTCATGAGGAACCACATCATCCAGGTCAGAGCTCGTTTGGATGGTTGGGCCTCCTTGCCTCCACGGTAATCACTGTTCTCGTGTATCGCTTACGCTTGAAAGCAAAGTTCCCTCTTCTAGAAAATCCTCCCAAGATGGTGTTCAGCTCCCCATGGATCGGTATCTCATGTCCTTGGTCCCTAGGAGCAATCTCTCCCTTCGTCTTTTCCTGGTCCGTCTCAAGCTATTCATTCAAGAATTCGTCCTTCACCAAGCCCTCCAATTGGTAACCCAGAGCTATACATCACTCAACTTCTCCTTGGGCACATTCTTCCTGGTTGGGTATGGCGCACGCCTCGAGTTTGTTCTTTCAGCCGAAGTTTCGTTTAACCTCAAAGCTCGGGATCAGCTACCCTCATTCTGCTTGGTCTGCCCTGAATCTGAGTTGCTGTGCTTCATGAACATAACCTCCCTATTGATATGGGCAACAACTCACCATCGTATTTCGACGAACACGATCATGGGCGTGATGCAGTGTGCTAGAATAAGCTCATCCATGATTGCCTGTGAGATCTCTTATGGTAACCATGAGTTGTTGTAAGGTGGGGACTCACTTCCTTCAGATCCCATAGGTCCTTGCCTAGAGTTCCTCATATTGTTGGAAAACTCAAACATAACTGTGGCTCCTTTAGAATTTGTTCTACATCTTCTTGTTGAACTGGAACGTGGCTCCATTGAAACAAAGGGGGCTCTACCTGTTGATCACGCTCCGATGATCAAGTCAGTGAGAGCTTACTAAAATCAAATGACTATTGAGTTTTAGTCTCATAAACAACATACCTTTACCTCGGGTCTCAAGCCCCTTTGATAGAGCTTACTCGTTTAACAACTTTCATCCACGAGAATCTAATATCAACCGAAAGCATACGTAAATGAAACACATTATGTTTATGGGCACCTTCACTCACGGTGCTACAACATAAAAGAATCTTATCTCTACTGAGAGTATAAAATAATAACAGAAAAACAACTTTCCAATAGGGCACCACCTTAGGCACTAATAGCAAGGAAATAACCTGTTTACATGGGCACCCTTACTCACGGTGCAACGTTATCTTTTCAACATGCATGTAACTTAACCACTACTTGCCTTAAAACGCACACTTAGGTTAAAATATATTCGAATAATAACCTTATATTAGCATATAATAAAAATATTATCTTAATTATTCGTTAACGGGCTTACCAATATAACTAGGCCAAACAACCCGCACCATGGGTTGCATAGAAAGAGGAATGTCTCTTCAAATTTGAGAGAAAGAAAAATATTAGTGGAAATACTGGAGAAGATGAGCGGTTTTGAATTGAGAGAGTGGTTAATTTTAAAAGACATTTGCATAGAAAGAGGGAATGTCTCTTCAAATTTGAGAGAGAGAAAAATATTAGGGGAAATATTGTAAAAGATACGCAACAGAGTGTTGTTAAAAATATATTATAGGTTCAATTTCCCTTTCTTGATTTCTGTTCAGTTTTAGATTTTCCTTCATATCTTCATCTTCACCCCTTTAAAGGAACTAAATTGTTAGGGGTTGTTTGTCATGTCTACGATGAATGCTCACATTTTTTAACCGGAAACCTTTGCTATTTGTCGTTACGGTTTTGGTATCTCTTTCAGTGTATTTATCAATAGTTCAATGTTTGGTAAGCATCACCAGGTTTCTCTCAAGGATGCTGCCGACTCGACTGATGAATCAGTGTTTCGTCCACTACCAACATTGTTTCGGTTGTTGGGTTTAAACCCTTTTAAAAAGGTGATTGTTGTTACTCAAATGCTGACTTCCATTACTTGATTTCTTGGCAGAGTTAACGCCAGACGATTTCTATTCCAACAAGCGTACTCTCAGTGAAAGGCTCTCAGTGAAATGGTATAAAATGACAAATGTAATTGGTTTGTGACTATTTCTGTGACCATTTTTGCATGGTACCTTTCTTTAACCAGAGATATTCTCTTCAGGTAACATTACCACGATCCAAGATTGAGCACCCTTCTCAAAATGGCCATGAGAATGACAATGAGGATTCTATTTCTAAAATTGAGGTTGAAAATATTGTTGGTGTTGGATCAAGCGCAGAGTTAGAGGTGCTATGTTATGAGAAATGCACGGTTTACTTATACCTATAATTAGTGTTGTAATCTTTAACCAGTAGTTACTGATGAGTTAGTGATGTCACGAAATGGGACCCCTACTAATCTTCAGTGCGATCTATGACCTTATCAAAAGAAGGCACTTTATTGGATGATCCAGATGGAGAAGGAACAATGCATGGATGAGACAGCAACAACCCTCCATCCATGTTGACAAGTATGCATGCATGCGGTTATTTAATATCATGGTTTTAAATTGTTTGCATTGTGGTACAAAATTATGGACAAATGCATTAGATGTGGCCACAATTGTGGTTTCAATTGAGGTTCTCAGGCCTCTCGATAATCGATAATCGATAATGAACGTTGTATTCAGTCTATCATGCTTTTCCTTGATGATATTGGTACGAATTGGTTTAATTCTTCTAAGTTCAATTTTATTCATTTCTAATTCTTCCATTTTACTAAATCTTTTGACTTAAGAGAATGTAAGGCTTACGACCATTCATAGCATATCTCAATCCGGATTGAGAAATTATACAATTAAAGGTACATGAAGTTCATCTAAAAAGGAACTTTATTATAAAATTTAAGAAAAAAAATATCCAAAATATGAAATTGATCAATTTTATATGCAAATAATAATATTATAAAATACTTTTTTTAACTGATTTCATAAGACTGTTATTGTCTTTAAAAACTCACATATTACAACACAATAAAAATTGAAAATTTATAACTATTAATAAAACATGAAAAACATACTATCAATTTATTCATAATCTTTATTCCTCTCTCCAATTTTCTCTTTTTTTCTTATTAATTTTATTATTATTTTTATAATATCAGTTTGTTACAAAATGAGGGAAGAATGGTAAAAAAAGAATGTGAAAAGTATGTACATGGGAAGGAAAAAGAGAGAGAAAGTGGAAAGTAGGGTAAGTGGTTTATGTGTAGTGGAGAATCATAAAAACTGTTTCTTAAATAAATTTTAAAACTACTACTGTACCGTCCCGCATCCGGGCGTTGACTAAGTCAAGGTCAAAGTCAACTGCTGGAGAGACAAAGTCAACACAAGGCGCCGCCTGGGTGGAGAGACGCCAAGAGGAAGCGTCGCCAAGGCAAGGCGTCGCCCAACCAGGGCGTCGCCAGATCAAACAGTGCTAAAGTAAGGCAATCACGGTGTGGTTCCCCGATACCCATGGGTAGGAAAGACCATGGAGGGAGCGACGCCATGGGAAGGCCTCAGGTCCCAATAGCACAGGGCAGCGATAAAGAGAAGGAAAAGGTGGCTTCAAGGCCATAGTAATAGTACCAGTGAAGGGCAGCCTGACTCGTGAAGTGCTCCTGCCGCCCCAGAGACGCCCGTGGGGCAGATACGACTCAAGAGGAAAGTCACGCCCAGGGCAACCGGGTGCAGAGTACAAAAGGAAGGCATATATGCTCTCAAAGTAAGTGACTAGATACTTGGGGGCATGAGTTGGCACCCAAAAAGTCACCCCTAGCGCAGTAGCACTCTCAGCAGGAGGACTCACATGTAGAAACGTCCCCAGATGGGGTCACGGCGTCGTGAGGCCCTCCACGTGTACAACAGCCATGTCAGAATGGAAACACCCTTTAGTCAGGTGCCAGGTAATTAAGAGTCATTCAATGCAGTTTCCCTTTCGAGCATTCAGGTACTATAATGGATCCCGAGCGTTTCAACGTCTTAAATGCGCTACGTTTTCTAATTAAACGCTTTAATGAGTGCGTTACGTTTGTGATTAAAAGCGCTTGAAGGCGCTTTAAATGCTTGGGTAGTTTAAATAGCGCGGAGAATGTTGGAAAAAGGGTTGGAACTTTCGGCAAATTTACCAGAGAACTCTCTAGTTGCTTGCTCGTGCTTCAAGATTACGTACAAGTGACTGGGGAATAATTTTGCCTGAAAGAGACAACACACACAGTTCTTTTACCACCCTCAGAGTGCCATACGCGGTGCTCAGACACGTAGGTGGACAGTTTTTGGTGTTTCTTGCTGGCTGACTTGAGCGTCGGAGTGCACACGGCCGCTAGGGCGCCCTTTTGTCCTCTGTTTTGCAGGAATCCACAGGCAACCGGTGGGAAGGAGTCCCTAGCTGACGGTTGAGGTCGCGCACGAAGACGTCCCGGTCAACCGGACGGAACATTTGGGGCCCACCGTGGGGCCGATATAAAACATCAGTCCCATCACAAGTTCGAGAAAATTTACCAAGTTACAGTGACGTTGAAGGAGGTTGGAGTGACAATGGCCCCCACCAGACAAAGAGCAGTACGCGCAGCCCCAGCAGACCTATCCATGCAACAGGTCCTGGAGATAATGAGGGGGCTGCAGCAGGACATGGCGGATTCGAAACTGGAACAGGAACGCATGCAGGCAGACCTCGATGCCTCGCATGAGCGGAACGAAGAGCTCCACCGTGTGAATGAGGAGTTGCGCCAGGGCCTGAGAAACGATCGGAGGCGGCCTGGACAGGACGAGACGGAGAACCATTCCCCACCAAGGGAGTTTTCCACTCCTTTCTCGCAGGAGATCCTGGACGCAGCGATCCCGAACACGTTCGCGGGACCCAAGGTAATCTTCACCGGGATGGAGGACCCAGAGACGCACCTTGCTGCGTTTCACACACAGATGGTCTTGATAGGCGGTTCTGATGCTGCCAAGTGCAAGCTCTTCATGAGTACCCTGACCGGGATGGCTATGGACTGGTTCATTAGCCTCCCAGAGGGCCATATCACATCTTTCCGCCAATTGTCGCGGTTATTCAGAGAACAATACTTAGCAAACAAGGCCCCGCCGCCGGTCTCCTACGATCTGTTTGACGTGAAGCAGTATCAGGGGGAGACCCTGAAGGAGTATATCAATCGCTTCGGGGCCCAGGTCGTGAAGGTTGGTACAACAGAGGAGCCTATGATCGTGTACGCATTTGTGAAAGGCGTATGCCCCGGCCCCTTCGGAGAATCCATTATCCGCAATCGCCCTAGGACTTTCGCTGAATTACGGTGCAGGGCGGTAGAGCATATTGCTTCGGAAGGGGAGGTATGTGTGAAGCGCACCAGCGCCGTGCCCTCACGCCCGAGGGGACCGGCGCGAGTTCAACCCGTCAGAGTCAATGAGACCACGACAGGGAGAAAGAAGCCAGAGGCGAGACGCCCCTACGAGGCCAGAAAGCCCCTGCCCCGGGGCCCAGCAGGAGGCGAACGCCCCGCCAGAGAAAGAGCAAGACCGGCGAGGTACAACTTCGTGGTTGAGTTGAAGGATTTGATCGCCGTGCCCAACATAGCTGAGAGGCTGAGGCGACCGGCGAAGACCGACAAGGTGTTAGGGCCCCGTAAAGACTCTTGGTGCGAATTCCACGAGGCCTTCGGGCACCACCTCGATAATTGCCTGTCGTTGGGCTACCAGCTAGATGAGCTGGTGAGAACTGGGTTTTTGAAGGACTACGTCACAGATCCCACAACGACCGCCACTTTGCCGCCGCCGGCAGATGAACCAACACACGAGATGCCAGTGCTTGGCGAGGTCCACACCATTGCTGGAGGTTTCTCTGGCGGAGGGCCCACCGCCTCCCAGCGGAAGAAATACGCGAGGGGGGTAAATTCAGTCGAAGAGAGGCTCTCGGGGGAGCCTTGGGAGTCAGATATTGTGTTCACAAGAAGAGACCTCCGAGATGTGGTACCCCACGACAACGACCCCGTTGTCATCTCAGTCGTCACAGTTGGAAGGAAGGTCCACAGAGTGCTTGTTGATCAAGGAAGTTCGGCAGATGTCATGTTTCTGTCGACCTTTAATAAGTTACGGTTGTCCCCCGATCTGCTGAGTCCCTATACGGGATGTTTGTATGGGTTCGGGGATAACCAGGTAGAAATCCGGGGGTACCTGGAGTTGAGGACTACATTCACAGACGGAGAGGCCTCCCGTACCGAGAGCATCCGGTACCTCGTCGTGAACGCTAATTCTGCCTACAATATTTTGCTGGGCAGACCGGCGTTAAACCGTCTGAGCGCGGTGTCCTCCACCCGTCACATGAAGATAAAGTTGCCGGACCTCAGTGGCCGGGTGATAGTCATCAGGTCAGACCAGGAGGAGGCGAGGAAATGCTATGAAAACAGCCTAAAAACGAAGAGAGGCGTATTCATGGTGTATGAACGTCCGCCGAGCGCGGACGCGACGATGATTGAGGCGACGCCCGCTGGGCTGACGCCTGAAGAGGCCATAGCGGAGAGGGCGATGCCCGAAGCAGATGTGCCAATGGAGGAAGACCCTGACGACGCGGCGCCCGTAGAAGAGGCGGCGCCCGTCGAAGATGATAGCAGGGAGCAGCCCGCAGCTAACGCCATAGAAAGGGAGATTGGCGGCAAAACTTTCAAGTTAGGAAGTTCGCTAAGCCCAGAAGAACAGGAAGGGGTGGCAGAAGTGATTTCACGCCACCTGGATGCCTTCGCATGGTCCACCTCGGATATGCCAGGCATCGACCCTGATTTCCTGTGTCACCACCTCAGCATGGACGCCACAGTCCGCCCCGTGCGTCAGAGAAGGAGGAAGTTCAATGAGGAACGACAGCAGGTGGTGAAAGACGAAACGCAGAAGCTGCTGGGTGCTGGCAACATCAGGGAGATTCAGTATCCTGAGTGGCTCGCCAACGTCGTCTTGGTGAAAAAGGCGAACGAAAAGTGGAGGATGTGCGTTGACTTCACGGACCTGAACAAGGCATGCCCAAAGGACTCGTATCCGTTGCCCAGCATCGACGCCTTGGTAGACAGTGCGTCCGGCAGCAAGGTGTTAAGTTTCCTAGACGCCTTTTCAGGGTACAACCAAATCAAGATGCACCCAAGAGACGAGAGCAAGACTGCATTCATGACGGAGACATGCTGATGTGATTCCAATAGCCACATAGAACAAGATTCTTGACATTTTTAGGAATCACCTTGAGCTGGAAAATATAGAGGCACTTTTCTTAGAGTTGGATCATTGTTCTAAGACAAGAACTCACCAATAACTAGTACCAAATCCCAAACTCATTTGGATGAACCAAATATTGTCAAATTGAATCAACAAAGAGATTAAAACTGGAATTGACCGAACAGAATTGAACAAATGATCAAATGAACCGAACCAAAACAGAAATTAAAAACAGAAACAGAACATAGTGTTGGAAAAAATAGAAAAACCGAAACTGAAAAACTCAAGAACACAAAGCAACATGAACAATTGAAGAAGAAGAAAGGAAGGAGAAGAGAATGCTCATGAAGATGGAAGGAGGATGGATGATCTCGCCACTAGAAGTGTGGAATGCTCCTAGATGAGAGTGATGCCGCCACTTGAGGACTCCATTGATCCATCAAGATAAGACTAGAGAAGAAGGCTCCAAAAGCTCTCCAAAGGTCACTCAAAATTTGAGTAGAGTTTTCTTAGATTAATTCCAATCTGAATTTTACAAAGGAAGCACCTTTATTTATAGCCTAAGGTGCTGAAAAAATAGGTGGGAAATTTCAAATAAACTCATTTGAAATTCCCACCAAAAACAAGTCACATGGGAGGTGTGACCTTTTTCTACTATGACACCTCCCAAAAACTACACCTACACCTATCTACTAATACACCCCCCTCCTAAAGCTCCTAACTAAAGCCTAAAAGATGCTAAAACAAAAGAGGTTTCTAATGTTTCCCTCTAAGCACCTTCAACTAAAGAAATTACAAAAAGAGAAAATAAATGTCCTCTAGCTCCCAAAGCTTTGAACATGCTTCTTGTAATCCTTTGAGGTGGACTTTGACCTCCATGGGCGTCCTCCATTTGTGCCTCCACCTCTTCTTGATCTTGTTGATTGGCCTCCATGTCCTCTTGAGCTTGATCTCCATCACATGCAGCTACTGCTACAAGGTGATGCCCTTCGGGCTGAAAAATGCGGGCGCCACATACCAGAGGCTAATGGACAAGGTCCTGGCGCCAATGCTTGGGAGGAATGTGTACGCTTATGTAGACGACATGGTGGTGGCGTCGCAGAATAGAGTGCAGCACATGGCAGACCTGGAGGAGTTGTTCAACACAATATCCAAATACCGCCTCAAGTTGAACCCCGAGAAGTGTGTTTTCGGGGTAGAGGCCGGTAAGTTCTTGGGTTTTTTGCTCACCGAGAGGGGGATAGAGGCGAACCCCGACAAATGTGCGGCTATTATCGCCATGCGGAGTCCGACATCGGTAAAGGAGGTGCAACGGGTTGACAGGGCGGATGGCGGCGCTCTCGAGGTTTGTTTCCGCCGGAGGAGAAAAGGGTCACCCGTACTTCCAGTGCCTCAAGAGAAACAGTCGCTTTGCATGGACTGATGAATGCGAAGCGGCTTTCATTAAGCTGAAGGAGTACCTGGCGACGCCACCGGTTCTCTGCAAGCCGGTAACGGGCGTGCCCCTCCGATTGTATTTTACTGTAACGGAGCGGGCCATCAGTTCTGTGTTGGTCCAAGAGTAGGACCAGAGTCAGAAGCCCATCTACTTCGTAAGCAAGGCCTTACAGGGGCTGAGACGAGGTACCAAGCACTAGAGAAGGCGGCGCTGGCGGTAGTGTTCTCTGCTAGGAGGCTCCGTCATTACTTCCACAGCTTTACGGTGGTGGTGATGACCAACCTCCCTATACAGAAAGTGCTGCAGAAACCTGATGTGGCAGGAAGAATGGTAAGCTGGGCAGTGGAACTGTTAGAATTCGACATCCAGTACGAGCCTAGAGGATCCATCAAAGGGCAGGTGTACGCGGATTTTGTAGCAGAACTTTCGCCCGGAGGTGAGCAAGAGGTGGAAGCGAGTTCGCAGTGGCTGCTCTCGGTTGATGGCTCTTCAAACCAACAAGGGAGCGGTGCGGGAATAGTGTTGGAAGGACCCGACGGCATACTGATCGAGCAGGCCTTGCGTTTTGCCTTCAAGGCAAGTAACAATCAGGCAGAATATGAAGCCCTGATAGCAGGAATGCTCTTGGCCAAGGAGATGGGAGCACAGAACCTCCTGGTGAAGAGCGACTAACAGTTGATTACGGGGCAGGTGTCGGGTGAATTCCAGGCGAAGGACCCACAGATGGCGGCGTATCTAAGATACGTCCAGTTATTGAAGGGGGCGTTCAACGCTCTTGAGCTGATACATGTCCCGAGGGAGCAGAATGCTAGAGCTGACCTGCTCGCAAAGCTGGCCAGCTCAGGCAAGGTGGGTAGACAGAGGACAGTGATCCAGGAGACTCTCAAAGCTCCGCGTCGATTCGTGGAAGACAACAGGGTGGATGTCCTCCAGATTTATACATCAAGGGGAAGGCCGAGGAGTCATTCCTCTTTGACCCAAGATACGCAGAGGGCGCCCCGCATCAGCATATACGCGGGTGTGCCTGAGGAAGAGCAGATGCAGGTCTGTGTTTTTTCCAAGGGAGACACCTGGATGACGCCCTATAAACGATACCTGGCGGATGGGGCTCTTCCAGTGGACCCTGAAGAGGGTAAAAAAGTCAAAAGAAATGCCGCAAGATATACTTTGGTGGATGGGGTGCTGTTCAGGCACGGCTTCACTCACCCTATCCTAATATGCGTCAGTGGCGATGAGTGCACCAGGATAATGGCGGAGCTACACGAAGGCATCTGCGGAAGCCATGTAGGAGGAAGATCCTTAGCCTCCAAGGTAATACGCGCAGGTTTCTTCTGGCCAACAGTGAAAGAGGATTGCGCACGGCACGCCCAGCGGTGTAGGCAATGCCAAAAGCACGCCGACTGGCACAAGGCGCCGCCAGAAGAGTTGCGGTCCATATACAGCCCGTGGCCTTTCCATACATGGGGAATTGACATCCTGGGCCCTTTCCCACTGGCAATCAGGCAGATGAAGTATCTGATCGTCGCCATCGAATACTTCACTAAGTGGATAGAGGCAGAGCCCGTGGCACAGATCACTGCGCATAAGGTACAGCATTTCGTGTGGAGAAGCATTGTGTGTCGCTTTGGCGTACCTAGGCGCCTGATATCTGACAATGGGACCCAGTTTGCCAGTCAGCAGTTGAGAAATCTTTGTGCTGAAGTAGGAATCAGACAAGTGTTCGCGTCGGTTGAACACCCCCAGACCAATGGACAAGTAGAGTCGGCAAACAGAGTTCTGCTGAGGGGGTTAAAAAGAAGGTTAGAGAAAGCCAAAGGGGCGTGGGCGGAAGAGGTGCCAAGGATTGTATGGGCATATCACACCACGCCCCAATCCTCTACTATGGAGACGCCCTTCAGTTTGGTGTACGGGTCGGACGCGATGATTCCAGTAGAAATACATGAAAGCTCACCACGTTTTCAAAACTTTGTGGTGGAGGAGTCCAATGAAGAGAGGCGGGTAAACCTGGATCTGCTAGAAGAAGCCAGGGAAGAGGCCAGAATAAAAGCTGAAGCGACAAAGAGAAGAGTAGAGCAGCAATATAGCTCTAAGGTAAAGCCGCGACAGTTTCAGGTTGGCGACCTAGTGATGAGGAAAGCTCACCCATACGAGTTGGAGAATAAGCTGTCTCCTAAGTGGACCGGGCCCTTCAGAGTTACTGAGGCTAAGGGCAACGGTTCGTACAACCTGGAGACTTTAGATGGAGGGCCCATCCCGCGCAGTTGGAATGCAGCCAACTTAAAATTTTATTTCAGTTGACTTATGTAAGCAGTATGTAACAATTCAGTAGAAGGGGACGCTCTTTTTCCCTCTCGGGGGTTTTTTAATGAGGTCACCCTAATAAAAGGTAAAACCAGTTTGAGAAAAAGAAGTGCCTTGGTTTTCAGCCTTTATCTTTCCTTGTTTGAAGATTATGTGATGCGCCGCCTAGGCCATGGCGTCGCCAAGAAAGAAGGCGTCGCCTAGGTCATGGCGTCGCCCAGAAAGAAGGCGCCACCTAGATAAGGGCGTTGCCCTGAGCAGGCGTCGCCCAAGTGAAGACATGCATCGTTGGAAGAACGAGACGAAAGGAAAGCGCGCAGTACATGAAGCATATGCAAAGTGAAGTAGCGTTACAAAAATCAAGTATGACATTGAAAAGTTGTTGTTACAAGCAATGTTCAATACAATGGGAGCGGCACAAACGGAGCAAACGCTACAAATCATGCAAAAACACGAACAAGCCATTTCTCAGCGCTCATCAAAGTCATCACTGGAGGAAGGCGAAGCCCCTTTTCCAGCCCGCAGCGCTCGAGTAAGTCGCGTCCTCTTTTCTTGGTTTAGTTTCGAACCTGCACCAGGGGAAAAGACGTGTTAGAGACACCATGAAGAGAGACAGGCACAGTTAGAAAGTAACGAAGGCCGAGTTTCCTAAGGAATTGGTTCTTACATATGTACTTCTCAAGAGTCCTAGCGTTGAACTCCAGGCTGATCACCGTAGCAGAGTCAAAACTTTCCGCCTCAGCAAGAATCCAACAAGCTATTTGATCACTTGGAGCCAGATTCTTGAGGGGTTTGGCTTTGAGGACCTTTTCCTCTCTCACCCAGTACAGCGGAAACCCATCTAGAGCGTCGGGAACAAGATCAGTACGGCAGATCTTGAAGAACCGGCCTTTCCACCCCGTGAACGAGCTTTGAAAGGGTGTGAAGAGAACTCTTCCGGGCACATTGCTGAGAGTTACCCAGAGGTTGTGTCTTTGCCTCTTCACCTCAAAGAAGTGAAGAAAGAGGTCAACCGAGGGTGCACAACCCAAAAACCCAAAGAGAACATCGAAGGCTTTGACAAAGGCCCAGCTGTTGGGGTATAACTGGGCCGGAGCAACGTTGATCTCCGTCAGCAGTTCCTTCTCGAACCAGGAGAAGGGTAAGCGCACCCCGATGGTCTTGAACACCACCTGGTAAAAGTAAAAGAAAGGGACCCCGTCGTTGGCCCGTTCGTCTCCACACACTGGCTCCCCCAGAGTGCAAGGGAGCACAGCGATGTCGTCATCATGCCTCCTTGCGAAGGCCCGGTGGTCATAAGAACATGACTCCCCTTTGTGCTCCCGTATGGCCCTGGTAGAGAGTAGGCATGAACACTCGTCAAGAAGTTCATTCGAAGCCCAAGGGTACAAATCTTTGGGACGGACCCTGGAGGAAGCAGCGTGAAACGACATTCTTTAACAAGATCAGGACTGCCAGAAATACAAGAGTTGAGCGAGGGGAGCGAAGGTTAGAACAACCCTTCGACAGAGAAGAAAGGGTGCAAGAAGAAAGAACGCAAGTAGGTTATGAAGAGTGAGAAAATGATGAAGATAGTTCCAGAGTTTGAAGAGTTAAATAAAGCGGTTAGAGCGCCAAACGACGCGAATGGACGCACTGCACGATTGATACACGTGGCAGAAGACGAAAGGATGACGCTGGCACCACTGGTTTAAATCAGAAAACGTCGTATCAGCAGAATATCCAGTGGTACGATGCGCCGTCGAGAGTGAGTCAGGGGTACAGCAGGAGTCAGAACTTAATGGAATGACTAGATGCCCCATCAACCATACAAGCAGCGCCACGTGGATCAAGTCGAATGACGGAACGTCCCATCAGCTATACAAGGAGCGCCACGTGGATGGCACAGACAAAGCCTTGAGTTCTTCGCGGCCATCAGGCATCGACCAAGGCAAGAATCAAAGTCAATGTCGAAGTAAAGGAAACGCCCGAGGCGTCGCCCGGAAGGACGTGAAGGGCGACGCCAGCGTGAGACGTCACGGGCGTCGCCAACCCAAATACCAACTGGCGTTGCCTCCCCGATACCCACAGGTAGGAAAGACTGTGGAGGGAGACGAAAGTGAAGGAAGCAGAGTTAATTGCTGGCGTTGTTTCCCCGATACCCACGGGTAGGAAAGACTGTGGAGGGAGACGAAAGTGAAGGAAGCAGAGTTAGTTGCTGGCGTTGTTTCCCCGATACCCACGGGTAGGAAAGACTGTGGAGGCAGACAAGGTCGCCAAACGCCAGCGAATTACTGGCAGGGTGTCCCCCGATACCTATGGGGAGGAAAGACCATAGAGGGAACGAACCCCCCCAAAGCACTCGACGTTTTAGACACCCGGGGACGATACGGCACTGCTGTAGCAGGCCTCTCCTTAGGCGTGGGCGCCGGGGGCTAAGAATCAGGGAGAGAACCGTTTCGGTGTTAGAAACACCTCGTGGACGATACGGCGTCACTAGGTGAGCCTCTCCACGGGCGTGAGGGTTGGCACGCGACCTTTCTCGGTCATACAAAGCCGCCCAACGAAGTGAAAGAAATGGGCAGAACACAGATAAAATGATCGAAGCACGAGAAGGTAAAAGATGAGAATGAGATCGCACAAGCAGAATCGTATATGGCAAAGACGTAAAGGGAATCATGCAAACGCCCCAAATCAGTAACAAGAGTGCGGGTAGTTCAAAGAATTACAAATTTTAACAGATAAAATAAAAAACGAAGGTAAAGTATAAAGCCATTAAGCGTGAAGCTGAAGGTGGCGGTTGAGAGGCAACGGTTCAGTCATCCACGTCCATGGGCACGACCTTCCCGTCGACGACATGGTGCATGGGGTCGCAGTTTGAAATATTGATGCCAGGGTTCTCACAGGACGCCTGGGTCAGAGCCTCTTGGAACCCCTCCTCGAAAGTACCCGCCATCTCCTGGATAAGGGACTTTTTCTCCTTCTCCAGCTCCTCAACGGCGGCATCCCCAGAGGCCACCTGCTTCTCTAGAGCCTCCTTCTCAACGCGAAGTCGACTGACCTCGACCTGTAATTTGTCGTAGTCAGCCCGGAGAAGGTCCATAGCTTTGGCCTGCGTGGCCATTTCCCCCTCCATCCGCTCCATCTTGGCAGCCTGTTCACAGCAACGGTCCTTCAGGTCCTTTCGAGTTTCTGCATCCGTTTTGACCAGTTCCTGAAGACCCGTTACCTGGACTTGAAGAGCAACTTCCCGAGTGTAGAGGCCAGCCTGGAGCTCCAATGCCTCTGCCAGTTGCCTCTCAGTTTCTGCTTTGGACTCTTGTATTTGTTTTAGAGAAGTTTTATAAGCTTCGTTCTGGCGTCCCAGGGTCCTCATTTCCTCTTCCAGGGTAGTTGCCTTTGTTTCCAAGGCCTGGAGAGTTTGAGCTTGCAAGACCGCGTTTCTGGCCTGGGCGCGCCATTCTAGGGCCACCGCCAAGAAGGCCCCCAGATAGAAGGGCATGCCTTCCTTCCTGTCTGTGCCCTCTGGCAGAGTCCCGCCGCTGAAGCCCCTTATTAGATGCATAATCGGAGGAGGGATGGCGATGAAGTCAGGGGCGACAGCGACGGAAGCAGGGGAAGCAATGGTTTCTGCCGGCGGCGGAGGCGGGGCAGATTCGGCGCCTTCCCCCCTTTCCTCGTGGAGTGTCATGGGGGGAGTGAGGTCGCACTCGGGGGGTTATCCATGAAGGGGTTCCCTCCCTGGGGTGACGCCTCTACCGAAAGAGGAACCCGCGCAGATTTTCTTCTTCTGAAGGGAGCCACGCCTTCTGAGTCCTCATCATCCGTTAGAACCTCCAAAACCCGTTTCCCTTTGTCAAGGGGGGTTGGAGCCGGTGACGAGGCCGCGGCTAGGGGAACAGCGGCGATGGGTAGGGGAGAGCGAGGAGTCTGAAGTGCTGCAAGACTACAAGGAGACGACGGAGGTGAACTCGAGATAGCCTCGACAGTGATCGGAGGAGGTGGCGACAAAATCGGTGGGGGAACCGGATCAGCAGCAAGGGTGGAGGAGGCGCCCGCCTTGGCGGCGCGTGCCTCCTTCATTGCCTTCGCCAGCATCATTCTCTTGGAAGCGCCCATCACCGATCCTACATCAAGATAGACCAAACAGCAAGAATTAAGACCAAAGTAACTATGCAAAATTACAACACACATGGAGGTGTGAAATGCAAGCAACATAGCACACTATAAAATGAGTATAAGAGTCCAGGGGAACCAATGTTCGATAGCAAGCTGTTCACAACAAAAGGATGAGGGGAGAGCCCCTTACCAAAGTAAGTGGTCAGCCCCTTACCAGTTTCAAGGTATCAAAAACGATCCCCAACCCAGCCAAGGCTTTGCTTACCTCCCTATCGGCGGGAGATAGCTCTTCCAGGGTCTTGGCCCTGAGCAATTTAGGGCGCTCCGTCCAGTAAAGGGGGAAGCCATCCAAAGCTGTGGGATCGTGCTTGGCGGTGCACACCCTGAAGAATTTCCCTTTCCAGTTCTTGTAAGAATTCTGGAAGAGGGATAGGAGGATCCTGCCTGCGATCCCGGAAAAGCTTACCCAGAAGCTTTTCCCCTGTTTCTTCACCTCAAAGAAATGCAGGAAGATATCTACAGAAGGGGGGATGCCCAGGTATCCACAAAGAATTTGAAACCCCGCACGAATGCCCAGCTGTTGGGATGAAGCTGGGCGGGGGCAGTGTTGATTTCAGTGAGAAGCTCCCGTTCGAAGGGAGTGAATGGGAGACGCACTCCTACGCGCTTGAACACGGTCTGGTACATGAAGAAGAAGGGTTTCCCCTTTCTAGGTCTGTCGTCCAAACAAACAGGTTCCCCAGGCCTGCCGGGACGGACGGATATGTGGGCGTCGTGGGTGCGGCAGAAGACGTTAAAGTTGTACAAATGGGGATCCCCCCGGTGAGCTTCCAGGTCCTAGAAGGAAGTCAGGCTGGTGCATTCACTCAGGAGCTCGTCGGGGGCCCAGGGGTAGAAGGCTTTGTAGTTGGACTTGGGGGTCGTGGGAGAAGAATCAGGCTCCGCGTTCGCGCACGTCATGGTGAAAATAGATAGCTGGAGAAAGAAGAGAGGAAAAAGGGTTTAACAAGTTTAGCCATGGCAAGAAGGGGAAAGAACCCCAGGAAGCGTCACCCCACGCGAGAGAAATCAGAGGAGGAAGAAGAAGCGGAGAAATGCAGTAATAACGAGAATAACAACAGTCCCAGGCAGTTCAAATGAATCCTATAATGCGACGAAAGGGAAGAGTCGTGAATACTCGAGATCGTACCTTTGTTATTGGAATGGAGGCAGTAGACGAGCGCAGCAAGGAGGGAATCGCGATTGCAGAGGAAAGGGGTTTTGGAGGCGATGAACAATGCGGAGTTGCAGAGTGAATGAATGTAACAGTAGGGTGAGCGCGGGGTTTGGAGTAACTTAAACGTTACATTTCGCAACTCGAGAGGCGCTAACCTAGGGCCGTGGGATCGTGCCACGCGTCAGAGGATCAATTGCCCAAGGGAAACGTAAAGGTCCCTGGAGGATGGCCGCGCGATGGGCCACGTGGCGCACGATCAAGGGTAGCCCAAAAGGTGTTATCATCCTCATTTAAGGGGATGTCCAATCAGTCATTAAGAATACCCCTGTGGTTCAGAAAATGTCGCGTCAATAATTCGAAGAGTTGCTGAGTCAACAGAGAATGACACGTCATCAGGATGGCACGTGGACGGTGTGGGTGAGGCTTTAGTCTTGACGCTGAAGACAAGTCTTCGGCTTAAGACTGGGGGGCTTGTGTACCGTCCCGCATCCGGGCGTTGACTAAGTCAAGGTCAAAGTCAACTGCTGGAGAGACAAAGTCAACACAAGGCGCCGCCTGGGTGGAGAGACGCCAAGAGGAAGCGTCGCCAAGGCAAGGCGTCGCCTAGGTGCAGGCGTCGCCCAACCAAGGCGTCGCCAGATCAAACAGTGCTAAAGTAAGGCAATCACGGTGTGGTTCCCCGATACCCATGGGTAGGAAAGACCATGGAGGGAGCGACGCCGTGGGAAGGCCTCAGGTCCCAATAGCACAGGGCAGCGATAAAGAGAAGGAAAAGGTGGCTTCAAGGCCATAGTAATAGTATCAGTGAAGGGCAGCCTGACTCGTGAAGTGCTCCTGCCGCCCCAGAGACGCCCGTGGGGCAGATACGACTCAAGAGGAAAGTCACGCCCAGGGCAACTGGGTGCAGAGTACAAAAGGAAGGCAGATACACTCTCAAAGTAAGTGACTAGATACTTGGGGGCATGAGTTGGCACCCAAAAAGTCACCCCTAGCGCAGTAGCACTCTCAGCAGGAGGACTCACACGTAGAAACGTCCCCAGATGGGGTCACGGCGTCGTGAGGCCCTCCACGTGTACAACAGCCATGTCAGAATGGAAACACCCTTTAGTCAGGTGCCAGGTAATTAAGAGTCATTCAATACAGTTTCCCTTTTGAGCATTCAGGTACTATAATGGCTCCCGAGCGTTTCAACGTCTTAAATGCGCTACGTTTTCTAATTAAACGCTTTAATGAGTGCGTTACGCTTGTGATTAAAAGCGCTTTAAGGCGCTTTAAATGCTTGGGTAGTTTAAATAGCGCGGAGAATGTTGGAAAAAGGGTTGGAACTTTCGGCAAATTTACCAGAGAACTCTCTAGTTGCTTTCTCGTGCTTCAAGGTTACGTACAAGTGACTGGGGAATAATTTAGCCTGAAAGAGACAACACACACAGTTCTTTTACCACCCTCAGAGTGCCATACGCGGTGCTCAGACACGTAGGTGGACAGTTTTTGGTGTTTCTTGCTGGCTGACTTGAGCGTCGGAGTGCACACGGCCGCTAGGGCGCCCTTTTGTCCTCTTTTTTGGAGGAATCCACAGGCAACCGGTGGGAATGAGTCCCTAGCTGACGGTTGAGGTCGCGCACGAAGACATCCCGGTCAACCGGACGGAACAACTACAATAGTGGAGAGTAATTATGAATAATAAATGTAGTGCACCTCTCAATTCTTTCAAATTTAATATTAACTATTTTTTTTTAATTTTTAAATTTAAGTAATTTTAAATGACGAAATAATCAAAATAAAATAATAAAATGAAATATTGATATAAAGATAAAATAGAAAAATAAATTTATACAACCAAATACATGCATAAATAAATTAAAAAAAAAGTAAATTCACACATTGCATATTCATCTTCTATTTTATAATTGAAAAACAATACTTGGTTGATTTCGTGGTTCTGGAATGATACTACAACTTCTAAAAACTGCAATGCTCATGAGCAAGTCTCACTTTGCCATGTTTAATTTTTAATTTAAAAATAGTTTTATCTGTTCTCTTAGTCTTCCTTTAAGATATAAAATTAAAACTGCTCACAAAAATATCTCCTGTCATATATTTGTAAAATAATAAAATAAAATAAAAATATAAGGATACCTTGAGGGAGAAGATGAAAATTTTACAAAAAATGTTGTTTATAAAGATATTTTGTTATCACAAAATCAGGCATTTTCGTTTTATTTATGTGTGACACATAAAGATAAGTATAGGTTATTATTCTACTTACACTATTTCTTATATATATATATATATATATATATATATATATATATATATCAAAGGTAACATAATATACAAGAAGCCCTTACAGTTGAATGAAGATAACAAAACAGGGCATTCACACATTTATCTACACAAACAGGTAATTATCAATATATGTATATTGCATAAAAATGTGTGTGTATTTTGCAATTTATTCATAATTGACATTCTTTCGTAGGAAACAAAATATGTAAAGCGGAGAACAATTATAAGGATGATCAATCACTCGCATTAGTTAAGCCAATTGACATCGAGGTATAATGATTTTACATAATAATGATGATAATGTCATTTTTTAATTCATAATGTATTATAAATTTATATTGTTACTATAAGTGTGTGAATAATAACATTTATTTTATTTTAATATTAAATATAAATATATATAAATTAAAAAATAAAAAATGCGGATACACAGGCGCGAGAGCGCGTGTGTGCCCGCTAGTATTAATAATGATAGCATTAATAATATTAATAATATTATTAATAATTTTAGTGATAATAATATTATTATTATTGATATTCATAGTATTAATAATATCAATCGTAATATTAATAATATTTGTTCTCGCCAGTTGACTCAGACGTTGTTGACTTAAAAGGAAGATGGTGGTTTCTGCTCTCTTCTTGGGTGATCGAGAGTGGCTCTGTTGAAACAGAGGGAGACCTACCTGTTGATTGCACTCTGAAGATCAAGTAAGTATTGGGCTAAGAAATAGTAAAGTATGTAAAGCATTTTCAGTTTTAGAAACAGCGTACCTCTCTAGGGTTCTTACCACCCTTTATATAGGTTGTATCTAGGTCAACTCCCCGTCCCACGAGGATCTTTCCTTTAGTGGAATTAGGGTTACTGGTGAGATATTCTATGATGCGTTGCATAAGCTTAACGTAACCGCTGCACAGGACCTGCCTCTTCTGGAGTACATATTCTTAACAGCATGGCCACCAGGGTACCAACTCATGCACCAACGCTGCGCGACCATCTGTTCTATGGTTGCCCTAAGTATTCACGTGCCCTGCATGCAGTTTTTCCATGGAAACCCTAACCCTTACGAGCCTTAGCGCCTCCAAGGACTATTTACTTGTGCTAAACCTGAACGTACTATACACACCACATGCATGAGCCCTTTCGTGACTTAGGTCCTCCTGATATCTGGATGTTAACTCGTATTATTTCTGGGGCCCAACTTACGTGGCCCATTAATGCCATTTGATCACCGAGGTCTAATGTCAACATCTGATGTCGACCTCTCCGAAGTCGGTGACCAAGGTCTGGTCGGTACACAAGCCTCTAGGATCGAGCTGTAACTTGTTTCAGCGACGAGGCTAAGTGATTGCCCACGACGACGTACGTGGTGCTAGAGTGATGGGACGTGAACAGTGCACCGAGGTGACGTTTCACCATACTTTTTCACCAGCGTACACGTGGCAAGATCAACGGTAGAGGCTCGTTGCCGCTTGCACTTCTCTGCTTATGTTTATGTTTTCTGCACTTTATAAATGTTCTTCGTTTTCGCATCTCTTTGTTTTTCGAATTTCTGAAGCGCACCAACCTCTTTCTCTAAACTCTGCCCTTCTCTTCCTTTTTCCATCTCCTTCTTTAGCTTTTCTTCTCGAGATGGCTCGAACAAAAACTACTACAAATCCACCTCCTTCCATCAACTACAAATATCGACCTGACAACCTTCTAGCTGAAACCTTCAAAATCACCTCCTTTAAGGATATAGAGGCACGCATATAAGGAGGGTGAGTCCAACGAAAAATATTTTTGGGATGGAGCACGACAGGTTCGTGAAGGTCCTACCCTGCAGGGAAGGCAAACCTGTGTGCATTGATGACTCCGCGGACCCAGAAGATCCCTTCTTTTTCATGTATTCCACCGTCTTCAAAAGGCTCAAGCTTCACCTACCATTCACTGGGTTCGAGCGTGCCCTTCTCACTAAGGTCAACGTGGCCCCTGCCCCGCTACATCCCAACAGTTGGGCATTCGTTAGGGCCTTTTCTATTCTCTGCAACAACTTTGGCCATACGCCATCAGTGGATGTTTTTATAAACTTCTTCGAGGCTAAGATTTTAAGGAAGAAGTTGTAGATGAGCTTCAATGGGATTGCTCGAAGAGTTTTGTTGTCCCTCTTCCAGCAATCGTACAAGGGCTTCAAAGGGAAGTTCTTCAAGATTCGGTGTAGCAAATTTGACCCAACCCTGTTGGACGGGTTCCCTCTTTATTCGGTGAAAGAACCAGAGCTCAAGAAACCTAGGTGCCTTGAGGACTTAACCTCGCGTGACCGAGAAGTGTGCGAGTTCGTCTCCAACTTGGGAGTGGTGTTTAGCACCGCTGAGAAGAGGAGGCAGTTTGTTGTTGTGGCTCTTCAACTTAGGGTCGCTCCTGGCCCCTTTGCCGTTGCCACCTCTCCTCCAAGTCCTTCTGCCCCAGTCCCCGTAGACCAGAGGCAGAAGGGGGTAGTTGAGGTCGCTGCCTCTAAAGACGAGGACACTTGCTCAGGCCTCGTCTTCAAGAAGAAGAGGAAAGTTGATGTTGTAATTCCTGTGACTTTAGGCTCAGATGATCGTGCCCCATCTTTTAGGGAGCACCCTCCCAGTGCCTCCTGCCCTTGTGACCTTGTGTTACAAGAGGGTAGGGGGGAGAGTGCCTCTAGGGCGATCGCGGTGCGCCTCATGCTGACTTGCCTGCCTTCCTCCAATGGGCCCTGCAATCCTTCCAAGATCAGGAGAGGATGGAGAACATGGAGGAGGACCCCCTACTAGAGCACGCATCAAAGTGTCTTGGGGACATTCTCGTTGCATCCATCCTCACCTTATCTAAGATGCAGAAGTTGAGGGAGACAACTAGCTAGGACGCCTTTCAGATCAAGGAGCTTAAACGCCGCGAGACCGCTCTTTACTTGTAAGCGTTGGATCTCCACAAATCTGAGCTACCGACAAAGAAACTCCTGTTTCTAGAAGTCCCAAGAGGCTCTGGAGGCTCATGCCAAGGTCTTTCACCTTCGAACTAAAGTGATTGGCTTGAAGGAAGAGGGGTCCAAGTTGTAGGAGAAGACGACCAAGCTTGAAGAGGAGTGAATCCAACTCAAGGAGAAATCATCGCAACTGGAGGAGCACCTTGCCACGCTGAAGGAAGAATTAGCTCATAAGGATGAGCTCTTCCAGCAGACTAAGGAGGAGCTTACCAACGACGCCGCTGAGTCTTACGCCGCCGGGTTCGAAGACGTCAGAGCCCAGGTTGCCTGTGTACATCCTGGGGTGGATCCCTCCCAAACTGGGCTGGCGAAAAGGGTCGCGGATGGGTAGCTGGTGGATGCTGACTCGTGATGATTTCTCTTTGTAATTATCAGGAATGAACAGTTGATAACTTTGTACATATATTTCTATTTATAAAACTCTGCTTTCCTCTTAATCTGCTCCATTGTGTTTGTTGTTAGCTGTTTTGCTTGTGTCGAATTAGTCTAACAATGCTTTAGGGCCTTTCTAACTTAACTAACACATTTCTTTACCACTTGTTTGACCTTAACCTTCTTTACGATGTTAAGGTAGAGGCTATGTTTGCTTAAGCTCTTACTTGGTCTTACCCTTCTATCGTATGGAGATAGGGTGAGTACTTACTCGCTGTTCTCAACTTTGCCGCATAAGGACAAGGGAGTAGTCTAACCATGCTACTCTCGGCCTGGGCGTGTAAAGACCACGGAGAGGTTCACCTTTTTGATCTCGACCTTGGCACATGAGGGCAAGGGAGACATTTAACTGGGAATCGTACTGTTCTTGACCTTGTCTTACAAGACAAGGGAGACGTTCACTTAGCTGGTCTCAATCTTACCACATAGGGGTAAGGGAAATATATAACTGGGAACCACACTAACCTTGTTTTACAAGAAAAGGGAAAGGTCCTCTATTACTCACCTCGTCCTTGCCGTATAGAGGCAAGGAAGGATTTTAACTGGGAACCATACAGTTCTCGACCTTGGCGTTCCCACGCAAGAGGGAGGCTCACTAAAAACCATACTATTCCCCGTCTTTGTGTTTCTAACCCAAGGGAGATGTTCACTTTACTGACCTCCTCCGTGCCGCATAGAGGCAAGGGAGTTTTAACTAGGAACCATACTGTTCTCGACCTTGGCGTTCCCACGCAAGAGGGAGGCTCACTAAGAACCATATTATTCCCAGTCTTGGTGTTTCTAACCCAAGGGAGAGATTCGCTTTATTAACCTTGTCCTTGCCGCATAGAGGCAAGGGAGGATTTTAACTGGGAACCATACTGTTCTCAACCTTGGCATTCCCACGCAAGAGGGAGGCTCACTAATAACTATATTATTCCAAGTGTTGGTGTTTCTAACCCAAGGGATAGGTTCGCTTTACTAACCTCGTCCTTGCTGCATAGAGGCAGGGGAGGATTTTAATTAGGAACCATATTGTTCTCGACCTTGGCGTTACCACGCAAGAGGGAGGCTCACTAAGAACCATACTATTCCCTGTCTTGGTGTTTCTAACCCAAGGGAGAGGTTCGCTTTTACTTCACTGTACAACACATTTGCAAAGATATATCTTTTAACTGAAACTTTATTGGGTGACCTCGTTAAAAAACTCTGATAAGGGAAAATGAGTGTCCCCTAAACTGTGTACAATGAAATAATTAACTGAAATAAAACTTTAAATTTTCTCCGTTCCAAGTCCCACCTTCTAGGTCTCGAGCTTGTACGCTCCGTTGCCAAACGCCTCTGTCACACGGAATGGACCAGTCCACTTGAGAGATAACTTGTTCTCTGGCTGGTAAGGGTGGGCTTTTCACATCACCAAGTCGGTGACCTGGAGCTGCCGAGGTCTCAACTTGGAGTTGTACTTGTACTCCACCTTTCTCTTCAAGGCTTTAGCCTTGATGCGAGCCTCCTCACTGACTTCATCTAGTAGGTCCAGGTGGACCTTTCTTTCTACGTTGGATTCTTCAGCCACGAAGTTCTGCAAAAGTGGGGAGCTCTCCTGGATTTCTACAGGAATCATCTTGTCCGAACCATACACCAGGCTAAAGGGTGTTTCCTTGGTAGTGGACTGGGGAGTGGTGTGGTAAGCCCACACAATTCTAGGAACCTCTTCTGCCCAATTCCCCTTGGCTTTTTCCAGCCTTCTCTTCAGACCTCAGAGCAGAACTCGATTGGCAGACTCGACCTGCCCGTTTGTCTAGGGGTGCTCGACTGATGCAAACACCTGCTTTATTCCAAGCTCTGTGCACAACTTGCCCAATTGTTGTCTTGCAAACTATGTGCCATTATCGGACACCAAACGCTTTGGGACTCCAAAATGGAATACTATGTTTTTCCACACAAAGCGTTGGACCTTGTGGGCTATGATTTGCGCAACTGGATCAACCTCTATCCACTTTGTAAAGTACTCAATGGCAACCACAAGGTACTTAATTTGTCGCCCCGCTAAAGGGAATGGCCCCATAATGTCGATCCCCAATGTATGAAATGGCCATGGGCTTTGAATCGATCGCAACTCCCTTGGGGGTGCCTTGTTCCAGTCAGCATGTTGCTGGAACTTCTTGCATCGTTGTACATGCCTCATACAATCTTCCCTCGTGGTTGGCCAGTAGTATCCTGCACGAATGGCTTTTGATGACATAGCTCGGTCGCGGATGTGACTCCTGCATATCCCTTCGTGGAGCTCTATCATAATGCTTGTGCATTGCTCACCACTTATGCAAGCCAGGATAGGGTGGGTATACCCATGCCTGAACAGATTCCAATCTAAAAGGGTATACCTGCTCAGTTCTTCTTGACTACTCTGGCCTCTATGGGCTCTAGCAAAAGTATCCCGTCAGCCAAGTAGCGTCTATAGGGTGTCATCCAGGTTTCGCCCCCTTCACTTAGGCAAACGTGCAATGACTCTTCCCTTGATACTCTGTACGCGCTTATTTTGGGTGTTTTCAGCGTTTCTTGAGTCAATGACCGATGACTTCTCTTAACGCCTTCTGAGGTGCTTATTTGTTGGACTTCTGCTGTGCTACCTATGATGGTTCGATGTGTCCTCAGGGTCTCCTATATGACTGTCCTCTGTCTGCCCCCTTGCCTGAACTGGGGAGCTTTGTTAGAGAGTCAGCTCGGGCATTCTGTTCTCTAGGGACATGTACTAACTTGAACACCGCAAAAGTCTCTTTTAGAATCTGGACATACTCTAGGTATGCGGCCATCTGAGGATCCTTAACCTGGTATTCTCCTGTAACCTGCCCCGTTACTAACAGGGAGTCGCTCTTTGCCAGCAAACTCTCCCCACCCATCTCTTTGGCTAGCAGCATTACAACAATCAAGGCCTCATACTCCTCTTTGTTGTTACTGGCCTTGAAGGCAAACTGTAGGGTCTGCTCGATCAATAGCCCATTTGGTCCTTCCAGGATGACGCCAGCCCCACTACCCTATTGCATGGAGGACTTGTCTACAGAAAGGACCCATCTGAAATCTGCTTCCAACTGGTGCGTGCCTGTCGAGGAGAGCTCTACTACGAAGTCAGCGTAAACCTGGCCTTCGATAGGTCCTCTTGGTTCATACTGCACATCAAACTCTGATAGCTCAACCGCCCAGCGCACCATTCGTCCTGCCACATCGGGTTTCTGTAAGACCTTGCTAATGGGCAGGTCTGTCATTTCGATTACGGTGAAGCTCTGGAAGTAGTGGCAAAGTCTTTGTGCTGAAAACACCACTGCCAGGGCTGCTTTTTCTATGACCTGGTATCTCACCTCAGGCCCTCGCAAAACTTTGCTTACAAAATATATCGGCTTTTGCGCCTGATCCTGCTCCTAAACGAGGATCGAATTGATCGCACGATCTGTGACTGCGAAGTACAAGCGAAGCGGGGTACCTAGTTATGGCTTGCACAGTACTGGTGGGCTGGCTAGGTATTCCTTCAACTTGAGGAATGATTCCTCGCACTCCTTGGTCCATACGAACCTGTTGTTTCTCTTTCGACACTGGAAATAGGGATGTCCCTTATCCATTCCTGCTGACACGGACAAAGCGGCCATCCGCCCTGTCAACTGTTGCACCTCCTTTACTGAGATCGGGCTGCACATGGCTATAATGCAGTGCGCTTTTCAAGGTTCACCTCTATCCCACGCTCAATGAGTAGGAACCCTAGGAACTTGCACCCAAACACACACTTCTCGGGGTTCAACTTCAACCTGTACTTGGCTATCGTGGTAATTAGCTTCCCCAAATCAGTTGTGTGTTGATCCTTCACCTGGGAGGTGACCACCATGTCGTCCACATACGCTTGGACGTTTTGCCCTATCATGGGTGCGAGGACTCTATCCATCAACCTCTGATAGGTTGCCCCTGCGTTCTTAAGCCCAAAAGGCATCACTTTATAACAGTAACAGGAGAGCTCCATCATGAACGTCATCTTGCATTCGTCCCTGGAATGCATTTGGATATGGTTATACCCAGAGAAAGCATCCAGGAAGATAAGAAGTCTGCATCCAGGAAGCTAAGAAGTCTGCATCCTGATGCGTTGTCAATCAGGGCGTCAATCCTGAATGAAAACAACAATTCAAGGATCAAAGAGTGCTTAAACAATGAAAACGAAATTACATCAACAAAACAACAAGCTGAAAACAGAAATGGAATCAAGGAAGCTTAAGGAGTCATCAATGGAGACATAGCCTTCCAAAATGATGATCCAAACTCAATAAGAGTGATATCTCCTTGTGAACATCCATAGAACAAGATATTAAACACAATTGAATTAAAAATAGAAAGGTACCGAACCGAAAATGAAGAACACTAAAGAGAAGCTAACTACCGAATGAAATTGCAAAAGAAGATGAAAGGAATGACACTTATGGAATGAAGCTCCGCTGGAATGAGAATTTGGAACTGCATCACGCCACTTGGAGTCCTTGTTCCAAGATAAGTGAAAAGAAGCCGCCACTTGAATCTCTCCAATGGCCACAAGATAAGGCTATGGAAGAAGGAGAAACCAAAACTCACAATTCTCTCTCAATTTGAATAGAGTTTCTCTATATCCAATTTCCAATCTGAAATTTACAAAGGCAAGCCCCTTATTTATAGCCTAAGAGGTGCTGAAATGAGAAGCTAAATCAAATTCAAATTCCCCCCTAAATGACACTAAAATGGCGCCAACTAGAGCATGAGGAAGGTGTGACTTCCTTCCTAGTTTTGGCACCTCTTATATGACACCTACACCCCCCTCCTCAAGTCACATGGACAATGTGACTCTCTCTAATACATTCACACCTATTTATTTAATATCCGCACCCCTACTCTATACAATAGAAATAAGAAGAGTCATCTTTTGATACTCTTGTCCCAAAGCTCTTGCCATGCTCCTAGTGATTCTTTGGGCTTGGGCCCCATCTTGGGCTTGGGCGTCCTCTACTTGGTTTCCATCATACTCCCTGGGTTGGAGAGAATTCGTCCACGAATTTGGAAAACCTGCATCAAAAGGAGTTAGATCAGTAACATTGAAAGAATTACTACCAAGATAAGTATTAGGCATATCTAACTCATAGGCATTATCATTAATCCTCTTGATGACTTGGAAAGGGCCATCACCACGAGGCATAAGTTTGGATTTCCTTAGAGAAGGAAATCTATCCTTTCTCAAATGAAGCCAAACCCAATCGTCGGGCTCAAAGATTAATGCCTTGCGTCTTTGGTTGGCAGTTTCAGCATACTTACCAACTTTCTTCTCAATTTGTAACTCGATGTGGGTATGCAAGTCTTTAATAAAAGAAGCCTTTTCAAAACCGTTCTTGCATAGAACCTCATCAAGTATAGGAATGGGAAGAAGATCTAGAGGTGTGATGGGATTAAACCCATAAACAACCTCAAAAGGAGAATGGGCAGTGGTGGAATTTACTACCCTATTATAAGCAAACCCAACATGAGGTAGTAAATCCTCCCTGATCCTGCCGACAACTCGAACGTGGAGGAATCGCTTTGTAGCACTCTCTGCCCCGTCTACGCGACTGCGTTCTCTGCGGAATCACCCTCAGAACCTTCTCTTGGATCTCCAAACGTGACCTACAAAACACACAGACGGCGCCTCTAGCGGCCGTTTGCACTCCGACGATCAAGTTAGTCCACAGAACCACCAAAGATGAGAAAAACTAGTAGTGTGTGAAAAACTCTTGTTCTCTTTTTTCTCGTATCTCTCAATCTCTCCCTGATTCTCTTTTTATGTCTCTCTCTCTGCTTCTGGGCATAACAGAATTCTGTTATGCTTTTCTGGCATGTGTCAGAACCCTGTTATGCCTTTCTGGGACAACGTACCTCTAGAATCAGTAGAGTGAGAGCGTGAGAGTCTGTGCATGTCTGCGCGTCTCTGCGCTTGGCTGCGCCTGTCTGTACCCTTAGTGGTACGGAGTGCACTTTTATCTGGACCGCACCCCTCTCAGATGATGACACGTGGAGGCCTACAACTCACATCTAACCACACACGTGTCACTTACTGGAAGGGCTCTAGCGCTTCTCTTTGTGTGCCTAAGTTACGCCCTCGCGGAGTAACTTAGGATATTTCTCCCATCTGGGTAAATCGCATACTCTTATGAGAACGCTAGGTGTGGCTGGTCTAGGCCACTCGCCAAACATTGCTCTTTGCGCATACAGCTTACCCTTCATGGTGTCACACACGTAATGGGTTGAGGGAATCACCAATCACTGACTGGTTTACTAGCTCCCTCAGGCCACTCTCGTGCATGATTCCCTGAGATGTGCTCATGTGAGGTTCGTGCGTAACGCTCTCGCTGGGAACCTCAGTCCCAATTTAACTGCGTGTAACATGATGCCCCGATGGCTGATCAGTGCTCTATTGCTTCTCGCGTTCTTCCCCAGGCGCTCGTATGGGAACTGGTCTGTTGGTGGCCACTTGGTTACTGACCACCGATCACCGTTCTAGGTGATCTGTCCCCTGACTTCTCTGCCGCCTGATCTGTCGGTGGTCACTTGGTTACGGTCCCCCCGATCACCGTTCTAGCTGATCTGTCTCCCTGATCTCTCTGCCACCTGGTCCACGTGTCGCCCTGCGATTGGTCCACGTGGTCCTCTACTGCTGACGTCATCGACGAACGATGACCGATCGGATCACAAGCCCCCCAGTCTCGAGTCGTGAACTCATTCTCGGCGAAGAGACTAAGTGGTCGTGCCCTCAGTCCACGTGGTAAGTGGGACCGCATCACGTGCCACCTCACGTGCTGCTTCTTTAACGTTTGGACTTCCTTCCTTAATCTTGCGACACGTGGCCCCATCGACGGCCAGCGTGGTGTGTCGCTAGCGCTTCTCTTATTCAAGTTGGCGCGCGCCTTCACTGTTCCTTCATCTTCTTCAATCGACTCTCAGACTTCCTGCGAACTCTTCCTCTGCGCACCCATCTTTCTCCAAGTTTTCTGCTTCCAAACCTCTTGCGATCATCCAAAGGTATGGTTTTTCTTCTCCCTGGGCCTATTTAGGTCATCTTTACCGATTGCATTTATCTTTCTCGTTATCATGCATTCATCTTCTCTATTTTCCCTCTCTCGACCCGCGCTAGGGTTTTTTCGCGTTCTCGCTCTGACTTCTGCTTCTTCTTCTTCCTCTTTTCACCTGGGCATCTCTTTCTCCTTCCCCTTCTCTGTTTTCACCGAACCATTCATCATTCCCTCTTCTTCCATTCATTCTGACTTTTCGTTTTTCCTCCATTTGTAGCTATCTCGCGATGGCTCGCTTGAAACAAACCGCACGTATCATTGCCCCGTCTTCTGGTGCACAGCCTTCCGCGAGTGCGCCAGCTCCATCACCGCCTGTTGCCACCTCCTACCACGACAATGCCAGGCTCCACGACTGGGCCCCCCTGGCGTTGCTTGCCGAAACCTCCACCCTACTGCCCCAGGGCCACCTCACGTCCCTGCTGAGCCACAATCCCGATGAGCCTTTCTGCGCCATCGATAGGGAAAACGATTTTAATATCCAAATCCGCATTCCTCCTCGAGGGATGCCCATCTGTGCGGACGATAGGGCCACCAATGGGGTGCCCTTCGTCTTCATCTACTCCGCCATCTTCAAAAGGTTGAAGTTGCGCCTCCCCTTCACCTTTTTCGAAAAGGAGCTGATGATGGAGTTGAACGTCGCGCCCTGCCAACTCCATCCAAATGCCTGGGCCTTCATCCGGGCATTTCAGATCCTCTGCAATTATTTCGGGCACAACGCCTCCGTGGATGTGTTCCTCTATTTCTTCGAGGCGAAGAATCCCGGGGACAGGTCCTGGGTTAGCCTGAACGGGGTTGCTGGACGGGTGCTCCTGGGCCTATACCAGCAATCCTTCAAAGACTGGAAGGGCAGGTTCTACATGATATCTGCCACCCCACAAAGTCCAAATCTGCTCGAGGGATACCCCCTCTACTGGGTTCCCGGGGTTGAATTCAAGAAACCCAGGGACCTTGAAGCCATGGCCCCCTACGAGCGCGAGCTATGTGGGCTGTTCCTGGGGGCCAAGTACAACTCTGCTCACCTCATCAAAGATGAGTTCGATGTGTTGGCCCTGAAAAAGTACATGGGTAGCTCTTCTTCCACCTCTTAGGATGCTTGCACCTTCTCATGCATGCTTTTATGTGTTTTGACTTACCTGCGTAACTTGAGCATCTAACTCTTCCTTCTCTCGTCTATGTAGATTCAATGTCGGGGAAAGACAGGAGGCAAGCCTTGCTGGAGCTTGCCAAGCTTCGGGGAACCAAGGGAACTGGCTCCTCTTCTTCTACCACTGAGCCCATTGCAGCCAATCCTCTCTCGGTCGCGCCAGCTGAAGGCCCCGAGCAAGGAAGGAAAAGAAAAAGACTGGTGAAGGCTTCTACTTCACTTGCTGCTGCTGCTGCTGCCTCAACCGAAGAGGAAAGCTCTGGCTCTCCTCTTATACACCGCCAGAGGAAATTGCCAGCGGTCGAGGGGGCTTCGTCTCTCCAGCCTGGGGAGATCGAGGTGGTGGAGGTAAAGGAAGGTTCACCCCCTCCTCCCTCTACTCAACCTGCCTCAGAGCCCACATGCCTTCCTTCTCCCTGCCAACAGTTGCCTCCAACTTCTCAACCGCCATCTCCCCCCTAGCAGACCAATCACCTGGTCCATCTGCTCCTCCTGCTCGGGGTGCTTCTGCTCGACCTGGGGGTCCCCAACCACTACTGCCAGTCTCCACTGCAACTGCTGAATGTGGTGGATCCAGCTCGCGCCCAAGCGCCTCTGGAGCCAGCCACGAGAACTTCAGCAGGGTCATCACCTTGGTTCGACATCTCATTAGCAACCGGGAGCTCGTCGAATGGAACGGTGATGAGGTGGACATGCACCTGGCCAGGCAGATGGTGTTCTCTTTGGAGTTTTCCACCCAGCACCGCAAGCAAATAGCCCTGGAGAAGAGGGTGAAGGAGCTTGAGCACGACAAGGAGTCACTGCGAAGTGACTTCGAAGCTGCTCAAGGGTCTGTAGAGCTGATGCGGGGCATGGTGGAAAAAGCTAGGAGGGAGTACCTAACGCAGGTCCAAGAGACCATCAAGACAGAGATCTTGATGGGGCAGACTGTTAGCTCTCTGGACTGCGCGGTGGTGGAGCTACGGGCCAAGACCTCCTCCCTACGCCAACTGAACTCTCAACTAGTGGGGAGCTCGAGTCCACCAAACAAGGTGCTGCTGCTGGAGAGAAAAAAACTTGAGGAGGTGGTGGGCAAACTGTCTGAAGCCAAGGGCCAACTGGAAGAAGCTGCCTCCTCCCTTGCTGCCCTTACCACTGAGAGAGATGCTGCGAAGGCCTCAAAGCAAAAACTGGAGGCGGAGAAAGCTGATTTGATGAACGTGGGTGTTGATGCCCTTACTGACGGATTCGAGCTGGCACTCGAGCAAATCCGATGCGTTCTCCCAGACCTGGACCTCTCGCAGTTCAGCATTTACCACGAAGTGGTAGATGGAAAGCTCACCCCTCCTGCCCCTTAATCTCTTCTCTTTCTTGTAAATTTTAACTTCTGCACAACTTTTCTTAGTACTCAAAATTTGTATAAGACTTGGTTGTGAATATATACTCTCCATTTGTATAAGCTTCTTCTCTTGTATTTTTCTTGAGCTTCACTTTTCTTTATGCACACAACTAACTGTTAGCTAGCTTAGGTTCAACGCGATCTTAAGCTTTGTCTTTCCCTTTGCACACGACTAAGTGTTAACCAGCTT
>NC_023750.2:22450310-22510937 GCF_000499845.2 Phaseolus vulgaris
TGCAACCAAACTTTCACACCTCATTTTGGACATTTGTGACAGTTCCTCACCAAGATTGCTAAAAACCATTACTTCACTTATTCACGAATTTTTCTACCAAGGACAAAAGCCAATCCACCCAACTTGGCTAAGCAAAAACTCAATCAAGATCAATTCCTTTTGCAACCAAACTTTCACACCTCATTTTGCATACATTTGTGACGATTCCCCACCAAGATTGCTCAAAAACCATGACTTCACTTATGCACCCATTTTGCTACCAAGGCACACAAGGCAATCCACCCAACTTGGCTAAGCCAACACCCAACCAAGATCAATTCCTTTTGCAACCAAACCTTTGACACCTCATTTTGGATGCATTTGTGACAATTTCCTCACCAAAGACTCCTCAAAAACGTTTACTTCACTTATTCACCAATTTTTCACCAAGGCAAAAAGAGCCAATCCCCCAACTTGGCTAAGCCAAACCCAACCAAGATCAATTCCTTTTGACCAAAGTTTTCACACCTGATTTTGCATACATTTGTGACAATTCCCCTCCAAGATTGCTCAGATCCATGACTTCACTTATGCACCCATTTTCTACCAAAGCACAAAAAGCCAATCCACCCAAATTGGCTAAGCCAAAACTCAACCAAGATCAATTTCTTTTGCAACCACACTTTTGACACGTCATTTTGGATGCATTTGTGACAATTCCCCACCAAGATTACTCAAAAAACCATGACTTCACTTTTTTCACCAATTTTGCTACCAAGCCACAAAAAGGCAATCCACCAACTTGGCTAAGCCTAAACCCAACCAAGATCAATTCCTTTTGCAACCAAACTTTTGACACGTCATTTTGGATGCATTTGTGACAATTCCCCACCAAGATTTAAACCCAGGACTTCACTTTTTCACCAATTTTGCTACCAAGAACAAAAAGCCAATCCACCCAACTTGGCTAAGTCAAAACCCAACCAAGATTAAATTCCTTTTGCAACCAAACTTTTCACCATTTTTTTGCATACATTTATGACACTTTCCCACCAAGATTGCTAAAAAACCAGGACCTCACCTTTCACCAATTTTGCTACCGGAGACACAAAAATTAGGCTAAGCGACCACACTTGGTTAAGCAAACCCAACCAAGATCAATTTCTCTTGCAACCAAAGTTTTCACAACTCATTTTGCATACATTAGTGAAAATCCCCCAAGATTGCTCAAAAAACCATGTTTTTTATTCCATTTTGCTACCAAGAACAAAAAAGCCAATCCACCCTACTTGGCTAAGCAATCCCAACCAAGATCAATTCCTTTGCAACGAAACTTTTCAGACCTCATTTTGCATACATTTGTGACATTTGCCCACCAAGATTGCTAAAAACCCATGACAAAAGGCCAATCCACCATACTTGGCTAAGGCAAAACCCAACCAAGATCAATTCCTTTTGCTACCAAACTTTTCAAACCTCATTTTGAATGCATTTCTGACTATTCCCACCAAGATTGCTCAAAAAACCATGACTTCACTTTTTCAACAAATTTTGCTACCAAGACACAAAAACTAGCCCAAGCGATCAAACATGGATAAGTCAAACCCAACCAAGATCAATTTCTTTTGCAAGCAAACATTACACACCTCATTTTGCATACATTTTGACAGTTCCCCTCCAAGATTGCTCAAAAACCATGACTTCACTTATTCACCAATTTTGCTACCAAGGCACAAAAAGCCAATCCACCCAACTTGCTAAGCCAAAACCTAAACCAAGTAATTTCCTTTTCCAACCAACTTTTCACACCTCATTTTGCATATATTTGTGATTATTGCCACCAAGATTTCTCAAAAACCATGACTTCACTTATTCACCAATTTTGCTACCAAGGCATAAAAAGCGAATCCACCCAACTTGGCTAAGCCAAAACCAACCAAGATCAATTCCTTCTGCAACAAAACTTTTAACACTTTTTGTATATTTTGTGACAATTCCCCACCAAGATTGCTCGAAAACCATGACTTCACTTTTTCTCCAATTTTTGCTCAAGCCCAATAAGCCATCCACCCAACTTGGCTAAGTCAAAACCCAACCAAGATCAATTCTTTTTGACACCTCATTTCTGATGCATTTGTGACAATTCCCCACCAAGATTGCTCAAAAACCATGACTTCACTTATTCAAAAATTTTGCTACCAAGGCAAAAAAAGCCAATCCACACAACTTGGCTAAGCCAAAAGCAACCAAGATCAATTCCTTTTTCAACCAAACTTTTGACACCTCATTTAGATGTATTTATGACAATTCCCCAAAAGATTGCTCAAAAACCATGACTTCAGTTACTCACCAATTTTGCTTCTAAGGCATAAAAAGCCAATCCACCCAATTTGGCAAAGTCAAAACCCAACCAAGATCAATTCCTTTTGCAGCCAAACTTGTCACACCTCATTTTGGATGCATTTGTGACAATTCCCACCAAGATTGCTCGAAAACCATGACTTAACTTTTTCTCCAATTTTGCTACCAAGGACAGTAAGCCAATCCACCCAACTAGGCTAAGTCAAAACCCAACCAAGATAAATTCCTTTTCAGCCAAACTTCTGACACTTCATTTTGGATGCATTCTGAAATTCCCAACCAAGGTTGCTAAATAAACATTACTTCACTTATTCAACAATGTTGCTCCCAAGGAAAAAAAGCCAATCCACCCAACTTGGCTAAGCGAAAACCCAACCAAAATCAATTCCTTTTGCAAACCAAACTTTTCACACCTGATTTTGCATACATTTGTCACAATTCCCCACCAAGATTGCTAAAAAAACATGACTTCACTTATTTCACCAATTTTGTATCCAAGGCAAAAAAGCCAATCCACCCAACTTGGCTAAGCCAAACCCAACCAAGATCTATTCCTTTTGCAACCAAACTTTTCACACTCATTTCGGATGCATTTGAGACAATTCCCAACTAGGATTGCTAAAAAAACCATGACTTCACTTATTCACCAATTTTGCTACCAAGGCACAAAAAGCCAATCCACCAACTTGGCTAACCCAAAACCCAACAAAGATCAATTCCTTTTGCAACCAAACATTTCACACCTCATTTTGCATACATTTGTAACGATTCCCCAGCAAGATTGCTCAAAAACCATGACTTCACTTATGCCCCATTTTGCTCCAAGGCACAAAAAGCCAATCCACCCAACTTGGCTAAGCCAAAACTCAACCAAGATCAATTCCTTTTGCAACCAAATTTTGACACCTCATTTGGGATGCATTATTGACAATTCCTCACCAAGGCTGCTCAAAAACAATTACTTCACTTATTCACCAATTTTTCCACCATGGTAAAACGCCAATCCACCCAACTTGGCTAAGCCAAAACCCAACCAAGATCAATTCCTTTTGCAACCAAACTTTCACACCTCATTTTGGATGCATTTGTGACAGTTCCTCACCAAGACTGCTAAAAAACCATTACGTCACTTATTGACGAATTTTTTCTACCAAGCACAAAAAGCCAATCCACCCAAACTTGGCTAAGCCAAAACCCAATCAAGATCAATTCCTTTTGCAACCAAACCTTTCACACCTCATTTTGCATACATTTGTGACGATTCCCCCCAAGATTGCTGAAAAAACCATGACTTCAGTTATGCACCCATTTTGCTACAAGGCACAAAAAGCCAATCCACCCAACTTGGCTAAGCCAAAACCCAAACCAAGATCAATTCCTTTGCAAACAAACTTTTGACACCTCATTTTGGATGCTTTGTAACAATTCCTCACCAAGACTGCTCTAAAACCATTTACTTCACTTATTCACCAATTTTTCCACGAAGGCAAAAAAAGCCACCAGGTTGGGAGGCACCATGGTTCCCATGATCTCAGGGGAGAATGGCATGGGAAATGCCCTTGGAGGTGAGGGCTGCCTAGACGCCCTTTCGTCAACAACGTGCTCCCTCTGCGCCTGCAGCGTCCTTCTCAACTCTTCGTTGACACGATTCAGCTCGTCGTTCCTGCTTTGCGACGCAGCCAACTCCGTCTGCATCCTTTCTTGTTCAACTTTCGACGCTGCAGCGTTATCCTGCAGCGTGCGCACCATTTCCAGGACCTGCGCCATTGTCACAGCTCCTTCGTCAGCGGATGGCGCAGGTGATGGTTGTCTGTTTCTAGGCATCTTCTCTATCAAAGAAACTGATCAAACTCTGGTGAGCTTTAAAACTGTGGTATATATGGGACAACGATTCACTCGGGCCCACGGTGGGCGCCAAATGATCCTGCCGGCAACTTGAACGTGGGTGAATCGCTTCGTAACACTTTCTGCCCTGTCTTCGCGACTGCGTCTCCTGAAGAATCACCTTCTGAACTCTCTCTCTCTCAGATGTCTTCAAAGTGTGACCTGCAAAATACACAGACGGCGCCTCTAGCGGCCGTTTGCACTCCGACGATCAAGTTAGTTCAACAGAACCACCAGAAACTGGAAACTTAGTAAAAATGTGTGTGTGAGAAAAACTTGCACTCTGTTTTTTCTCTACCCCTCACTCTCACTCTGATTCTGCCTTTTATCTCTCTTTCCCTGCTTCTGGGCATAACAGAATTCTGTTATGCTTTTCTGGCATGTGTCAGAACCCTGTCGTGCTTTTCAGAGAAAGCGTACCTTCAGAATCAGCAATGGGGAGCGTGAGAGTCTGCGCATGTCTGCGCTTGGCTGCACCTGTCTGTACCTTTAGCGGTACGGAGTGCTCTTTTGTCTGGACCGCACCCCTCTCAGATGGTGACACGTGGAGGCCTGCAACTCACATCTAACCACACACGTGTCACTTACTGGAAGGGCTCTAGCGCCTCTCTTTGTCCGCCTAAGCTACGCCCTTGCGGAGTAACTTAGGATGCTTCTCTTATCTGGGTAAATTGCACACTCTTAGGAGTGGTCGTCGGGTGTGGCTGGTCTAGGCGCACTCACCGAACGTTACTCTCTGTGTAGGCGACTTACCCTTCTGGATGACACGCACGTAATGGGTTGAGGGAATCACCAATCACTGACCGGCTTACTAGTTCCCTCAGGCCACTCTCGTGCATGATTCCTTGAGGTGTGCTCATGCGAGGTCCATGCGTAACGCTCTCGCTGGGAACCTTAGTCCCAGTTTAACTGCGTGTAACACGAGACCCCGATGACAATACACCCGATGACTGATCAGTGTTTATTCGCTACTCGCGCTCTGCCTCCAGGCGCGAGTCTGGGAACTGGTCTGCTGGTGGTCACTTGGCTACTGACCACCGATCACCATTCTGGGTGATCTATCCCCCGACCTCTCTGCCGCCTGATCTGTCGGTGGTAACTTGGTTACTGACCACCGATCACCTCTCTTGGCGATCGTCCCCCTACCTCTCTGCCACCTGGTCCACGTGTCACCCTGCGAGCGGTCCACGTGGTTCTCTGATGCTGACGTCATCGACTACCGATGACCGATCGGATCACAAGCCCCCCAGTCTCGAGTCGAGAACTCGTTCTCAGCGAAGAGACTAAGTGGTCGTGCCCTCAATCCACGTGGCAAGTGGGCCGCCTCACGTGCCACCTCACGTGCTGCTTCTTTAACGTTTGGACTTCCTTTCTTAATCTCACGACACGTGGCCCCATCAACGGCCAGCGCTATGCGTCGCTAGCGCTTCTTTCATTCAAATTGGCGCGCCCTTCCACTGTTCCTTCATCTTCTTCATTCGACTCCCAGACTCTCTGCGAACTTCTCTTCTGCGCACCCATCTTTCTTCAAATTCTCTGCTTCCCAATCTCTTGCGATCATTCAAAGGTATGGTTTTTCTTTTCCCTGGCCCTTTTTGGTCATCTTTACCGATTGCATTTATCATTCTAGTTATCATGCATCCATCTTCCCTGTTTTTCTTCTTCTCAACCCGCGCTAGGGTTTTTCTCATGTTTCCGCTTTGACTTCTGCCTCCTCTTCTTTCTCCTTTACCTGGGCATTTCTCCCTCATTCCCTCTCTCTGTTTTTCACCGAACCATCCATCACTCTTTCCCTTTCTATTTCTGACCCCTCGTTTTCCTCCATTGCAGCTATCTCTCGATGGCTCGCTTGAAGCAGACCGCTCGCGTCCTTGCCTCTTCTTCTGGTGCACAGCCCTCCGCGAGTGCACCAGCTTCGCCACCGCCTGTTGTCACCTCATTCCATGACAACGCCAAAGTCTATGACTGGGCCCCTCTGGCGTTGCTATCTGAAACGTCTACCTTGCTACCTGAGGACCATCTTAACTCACTTCTGAGCCACGACCCGGACGAACCCTCGTGTTCCATAGACAGGGAAAACGACTTCCACATCCGAGTCCGCATCCCTCCCCGAGGGATGCCCATTTGCGCTGACGACAGGGCCACCAATGGGGTGCCCTTCGTTTTTGTTTACTCCGCGATCTTCAAAAGGTTGAGGCTGCGACTCCCCTTCACCTTCTTCGAGAAAGAGCTGATGATGGAGTTGAACATCGCGCCCTGCCAACTCCACCCCAACGCCTGGGCCTTCATCCCGGCGTTTCAGATCCTGTGTAACCACTTTGGGCACAACGCCTCGGTGGAGGTGTTCCTTTACTTCTTTGAGGCGAAGAAACCAGGGGATAGGTTTTGGGTCAGCCTGAACGGGGTTGCTGGACGGGTGCTTCTGGGCCTGTACCAGCAGTCCTTCAAAGACTGGAAGGGCAGATTTTACATGATATCCGCCACCCCACAAAGCCCTCATCTGCTCGAGGGGTACCCCCTCTACTGGGTCCCCCAGGTTCAATTTAAAAAACCCAAGGATCTCGAGACCATGGCCCCCTACGAGCGCGAGCTGTGTGGGTTGCTCCTGGGGGCTAAGTATGACTCCGCTCGCCTCATCAAGGATGAGTTTGATGTGGTTTCCCTGAAGAAATATATAGGTAGTTCTTTCTCTGCCGCCCCTTAGGACATTTATACCTCCTCATGCATGCTCTTATACTTTTCACCTTGCTTGCGTCTCTTAGCTGTCTAATTTCCCTCTTTCTTGCCTATGCAGATTCAATGTCAGGGAAAGATAGGAGGTTGGCGGTGTTGGAGCTCGCTAAACGCCGAGCGGCCAAAGGGACTGGCTCTTCCTCTTCCACCACTGAGCCAATCGAAGCCCCTCCGCTCTCGGTCGCGCCAGCCGAAGGCCCCGAGCAAGGGAAGAAAAGGAAAAGACTGGTGAAGGCTTCTTCGCTGGCACCTGCTGCTGCTGCTGCCTCAGCGGAAGAGGAAAGCTCAGGCTCCCCCCTCATTCACCGCCAGAGGAAGAAAACAGTGGTTGAGGGGGTCTCGTCTCTCCAGCCTGGAGGGATCGAGGTGGTAGAGGTAGAGGAAGGTTCACCACCTCCCTCCCCCTCTACTCGACTTGCCCCAGAGCTCGCATGCCCACCTTCTCCTAGCCAAAAATCGCCCCCAATCTCTCAACCGCCAACTTCCCCCCCAGCAGGCCAATCACCTGGTCCATCCGCTCACCCTGCTGGGGGTGTTTCGGCTCAAAACGAGTGTGCCCCGCCTCCAATAACAATCTCCACCGCCAATGCTGAACCTGGTGGGTCTGGCTCGCGCCCAAGCAACGCTGGAGCCAACCATGAGAACTTCAGCAGAGTTATCTCCATGGTGCGACAGCACATCAGCAATGGGGAGCTCGTCGACTGGAGCAGGGAGGAGATAGACGCACACCTTGCCAAGCAGGTGGTGCTCTCGCTGGAGTTCTCCACCCAGCATCGCAAGCAGAAAGCCCTGGAGAAAAGGGTGAAGGAACTTGAGCACGACAATGAGTCGCTGCACAGTGACCTTGAAGCCGCTCAGGGGTCTGTCGAGCTGATGCGAGGCATGGTGGAGAAGGCCAGGAGGGAGTACTTGCTGCAGGTCCAGGAGACCATCAAGATGGAGATCTTGATGGGGCAGACTGTTGGTCCTCTGGACTGGAAGGTGGCAGAGTTACAGGCTGAGAATTCCTCTTTGCTCGAACGGAGTCAGATGGTGGAGGAGTTACAGGCTGAGAACTCCTCCCTACGCCAACAGGATTCTCAGCGGGTGGAGATGCTCAAGGCCGCCAAGGAGGCAACTGCTGCTGCCGAAAAGAAGCTTGAGGAGGCAGTGGGCCAGCTGTCTGAGGCTGCCTCCTCCCTTGCTACCCTTACCACGCAGAGGGATGCTGCAGAGGCTTCGAGGCGAAGTCTGGAGGCGGAGAAAGAGGACTTGATGAACGTGGGCGCCGATTCCCTCATTGATGGATTCGAGCTGGCGCTCGAGCAAGTCCGCTGCGTCCTCCCAGACCTGGACCTTGCGCAATTCAGCATTCATCACTCGGTGGTAGATGGAAAACTCAGGCCTCCTACTCCCTGAATCTCCTCCCCTTTGTAATTTTGACTTCTTCTGTACAAAGTTTCATTCTGTCACCTTATGTTTCTGCACCATTCAACTCTTTGTAACTGACAATTGTATGAACATCTCTGGTGATATATCTCGGATTCAATTGCTCAATTTCTCTTTGTATTTTCTTTGGACTCCACTGATCTTTATGTGCGCGACTAACTGTTAGCTAGTTTAGGTTCAGCGCGATCTGGGGCTTTACCTTTCCTTTCGCACAGGACTAAGTGTTAACCAGCTTAGGCTTAGCGCGATCTGCTTCTCTTACTCTTTGCGCGCGACTAAGTGTTAACCAACTCGGGCTTAGCGCGATCTGCTTCTCTTATTCTTTGCGCACGACTAAGTGTTAACCAACTTAGGCTTAGCGCGATCAGCTTCTCTTATTCTTTGCGCACGACTAAGTGTTAACATACTCAGGCTTAGCGCGATCTGCTTGATCACGACTGGCTATTCCCTCAGCTTGGTGTTTAACAGTCCTCGTGCGCTGCTTTGCACTACTAGCCAATTACCGACAACTTATCAGTGATCACTCTTTAGCCCTTACTTAGCTTTCTCTGTCGCTCTAGCGCTAAGTGCATAAAGGACCTTGACATCGATCGCTCAAAGTGAGGCCTCGTCTTGGGAAAAGGAAGTGTTTCTCGCTAACCCCTTTCCCTTTCCCCGAGGTCATCACCCTTTGGCGGGTTGAGTCGCTCACTCCCTGTCTCACTCCTGGGGTGAGAAAGGTTTTCTGACTGAGAGTCTTACTGGGCCAATATTGGTGCATGCCAAGTGGGTAAGGACGTTTTGTCAAAACCTTTCCTTTCCCTCTGTTGGTCTTACTAGCACCCCTGGCTTTTCAAACCTTTCTGCTTGCGCTCACACCTGGGGTGAGGAAGACTTAGATCGGTGCCAGTACTTGCGCCTAGGGCAAGTAGGGCCTAACCAATCACCTGCACTTGCACCTGGGGCAAGGAGGATTTTAACTTTAATACTTGAGCACACTTTATATGCTGGAAATTTTCCTTTAATTGGGTGGCCTCGTTAAAAACCCTCTTTAGGGAAAAGAGTGCCCCCTTGTCTGTTCAACTGTTTCCACCACAAACAAAGCATGTGTCTTTTAGCATGAGAACGCCATTACTGTACAATTTTAACTGAAATAAAATTTTAAATGGGTGGCGTTCCACGTTCTGGGGATTGCTCCTCCTTCCAAAGTCTCTAGGCGATAGGCTCCGTTCTCTAATGTCTCCACCACTCTGTACGGGCCTGTCCACTTCGGGGATAACTTATTCTGCATGTCATTCTGATGCGCCTTTCTCATCACCAGATCACCTTCCTGGAAGCGCCTGGGCCTCACTTTAGAGTTGTGCCTCCGCTCTACTCTTCTCTTCACGGCTTCAGCACTGACTCTGGCCTCCTCTCGCACTTCGTCTAGCAGATCCAGATTCACCTTACGCTCTTCATTGGACTCTTCAGCAACGAAGTTCAAGAATCTGGGGGAGCTCTCCTGTATCTCTACAGGAATCATGGCGTCTGTCCCATAGACAAGGCTGAAGGGTGTCTCATGGGTGCTGGACTGTGGGGTGGTGTGATAAGACCACACAATTCTGGGGATCTCCTCTGCCCAGCCTCCTTTGGCCTTGTCTAGCCTTCGCTTCAGCCCCCTGAGCAGCACTCGATTTGCTGACTCCACCTGCCCATTTGTTTGTGGGTGCTCCACTGAAGCGAAAACCTGTTGTATCTTTAGCTCTTCACACATCTTCCTCAACTGATGACTGGTGAACTGGGTGCCATTGTCGAAAACCAGCCTCTTGGGTATTCCGAAGCGGCAGACAATGTTCTTCCAGACGAAGTGTTCGACTTTCTGTGCGGTGATGTGTGCAACTGGCTCTGCCTCCACCCACTTAGTGAAATATTCGATGGCCACAATGAGGAACTTCATCTGCCTTGTCGCCAGGGGAAAAGGTCCTAGGATGTCAATCCCCCATGTATGGAATGGCCACGGGCTATGGATGGACCTCAACTCCTTAGGAGGTGCCTTGTGCCAATCTGCATGCAGCTGACATTGTTTGCATCGCTGAGCAAACCTTATGCAATCTTCCTTCAGCTTTGGCCAGTAGTACCCCGCGCGGAGTACTCTACTTGCCAAAGCGCGACCACCTACATGGCTTCCGCACACCCCCTCGTGCAGCTCAGACATGAGTCTGGTGCATTGCTCGCCGTGTACACAGATCTGCACAGGGTGAGAAAATCCAAATCTAAATAGGCTTCCATCTATGAGAGTAAACTTACTTGAACCCCTCTTTATTCTTTTTGCCTCTGCCAAATCGAGCGGGACTACACCATCTTCTAAGTATAGCCGGTATGGCGTCATCCAGGTGTGGGGTTCCTTCTCCGCGTGGACCTCCATCGACTCACCGATCTTTGAGGGTCGCGATCTCACCCTCGGCGCTCTCAGCGTCTCTTGAGTCAACGACCGATGACCGATCGTTAGACGCTCCATTGACTTGCATACATGAAGCACCTGGTTGTCTGACACAAACGCGCGTGGCACCTTCAGGGTCTCCTGAATGACAGTCCTCTGCTTCCCCCCTTTGCCTGAGCTGGCCAGCTTGGCGAGCAGGTCTGCTCGGGCGTTCTGCTCTCTTGGTACATGCACTAACTCAAACTCGGCGAAAGACGTCTTCAGGAGCTGTACATACTCCAGGTAGGCTGCCATCTGGGGGTCCTTTTCTTGGAACTCCCCGGTAACCTGCCCGGTGACCAGTAACGAATCGCTCTTGGCCAGCAGATTTCTTGCTCCCATTTCCCTTGCTAGCAACATTCCCGCGATCAGGGCCTCGTACTCCGCCTGATTGTTGCTAGCTTTGAAGGCGAAACGGAGGGACTGCTCGATTAGTACTCCGTTTGGCCCTTCCAGGATGACCCCGGCGCCGCTTCCCTGCTGATTAGAGGAGCCATCCACCGACAACACCCATCGGAAATCTAGCCCTTCTGCAGGTGTCGCGATGGATGATAGCTCGACTACGAAGTCCGCGAACACCTGCCCCTTGATCGGTCCTCGGGGCTCGTACTGAATATCGAATTCCGACAATTCCACTGCCCACTTGACCATCCTTCCTGCCACATCAGGTTTCTTCAATACATTCTGGATAGGCAGATCAGTCATCACCACCACTGTGAAGCTGTGGAAATAATGCCTGAGTCTTCTGGCTGAGAATACCACCGCTAGAGCAGCCTTCTCGAGGGCCTGGTACCTGGTTTCAGGGCCTTGCAGCACCTTACTTACGAAGTAAACAGGCCTCTGGGCCTGGTCCTGCTCTTGCACCAGGACTGAACTGACTGCCCTCTCCGTAACAGCAAAGTATAGACGGAGAGGGATGCCTACCTGGGGCTTTCGCAAGACTGGTGGGCTTGCCAGATATCCCTTCAACTTAATGAAGGCCTCCTCGCACTCCTGTGTCCAGAGAAATCTGCTGTTGCGCTTGAGACACTGGAAGTATGGGTGACCTTTCTCCCCTCCAGCAGACATAAATCGGGACAGTGCTGCCAAACGACCGGTGAGCTGCTGCACCTCCTTCACCGTCGTTGGGCTCCTCATCGCCATGATCGGCGCACACTTCTCCGGGTTAGCTTCGATTCCTCGCTCTGTCAAGAGGAAACCCAAGAACTTCCCAGCCTCCACACCGAATATGCATTTCTCAGGGTTGAGCTTCAACCTATACTTGGCAATGGTGGTGAATAGCTCTTCCAGATCAGCTGCATGATGCTTCTTCTCTTGGGACGTAACCACCATGTCATCTACATAGGCGTGTACGTTCCTTCCCAGCATGGGCGAGAGCACCCTATCCATGAGCCGCTGGTAGGTAGCCCCCGCATTCTTCAACCCAAATGGCATGACCTTGTAGCAGTAGCAAGACCGTTCCGTCATAAACGCGGTCTTGCATTCGTCCATTGGGTGCATCCTGATCTGATTATACCCTGAGAAAGCGTCCAAGAAGCTGAGTAGCTTTCCCCCCGAGGCGCTATCGACTAGAGCATCTATACTGGGTAAGGGGTAAGAATCCTTGGGGCACGCCTTATTGAGGTCAGTGAAGTCCACGCACATTCTCCACTTGCCGCTTGCCTTCCGCACCAGTACCACATTCGCTAGCCACTCGGGGTACTGGATTTCTCTGATATGCCCTGCGACAAGGAGCTTCTGCGCTTCGTCGTGGATCACCTTCCTCTTCTCCTCGTTGAATTTCCTTCTTCTCTGCCGCACCGGTCGAACCATGGGGTCCATTGATAGACGATGGCAGAGGAAATCGGGGTCGATTCCTGGCATGTCGGATGATGACCATGCAAAGGCATTCATGTGCTTCTCAATCACACCCATGATCAGCCTTCGCTCTTCTTCAATGAGGGATCCCCCCAACTTGAATTTTCTTCCCCTGATGTCCACCTCGACCCATCCTTCAGCTGGGTGGGGCCTCCTCTCACTGGCAATGACCGCTCTCGCGATCCCTGACTCGCGAGGAGTGATCGTGCCTTCCTCCTCTTCCTCGACTTGGGCCACCTGGGAGCCCCCCACCGCAGCGTTCTCCATCCTCTGAGCGCCTTGTGTCTCCCTGACCGCCAATCGCTCTTCGCGCACGCCTGGTGGTGGTTTTGTGGTGACATGGCACACACTTCTTTTTTGCTTCAAACTGTTCTCATAACAACGTCTTGCCTCAGCCTGATCCGATTTGATGGTTATCACGGCCCCTTCCATCGACGGCAGCTTCAACTTCATATGCCTTGTCGATGGTATTGCGCCCAGTCTATTGAGCGTTGGCCTCCCCAACAGGACATTGTACGCAGAAGGGGCGTTCACCACCAGGTACTTTATCTTTTCCGTGCGGGCTGCCGTTCCGTCAGTGAACGTTGTCCTCAGCTCGATGTATCCCCGCACTTCTACCTGATCCCCTGCAAAACCGTAGAGACAACCAGTATACGGTCTCAACTGATCAGGGGACAACTGTAGCTTGTTGAATGTTGGCCAGAACATGACATCCGCCGAGCTTCCTTGATCTACGAGTACTCTATGCACTCGTCTTCCTGCTGTGATGAGAGAAATGACCACAGGGTCGTTGTCGTGTGGGACAACGTCTCGTAGGTCAGCTTTCCTGAAGACAATGTCCACCTCAGGGTAATGACTCTCATTCACTGCATCTACCGCCATCACAGATCGAGTGTATCTCCTTCTTTGTGAAGCTGTGCACCCCCCACCAGAGAAGCCTCCAGCGATCGTCTGCACTTCCCCATGCACAGGGACTTCATCCTGTTGCTCTCCAGTTTGGGATCCTGACGCGCGATCACCCTGTGGCTCCCGCAGGTAATCTGCTAGAAAACCAGACTTCACCAACTCTGCCAGTTGGTGTCCCAGCGCCAAACAGGAATGAAGCGTATGTCCAAAGGCCTGATGAAACTCACACCATTCATTCTTCTTCCTTCCGAGTACCTTGTCTGTCTTCTCTGGTACTCGTAGTCTTGCTGCTACGGCGGGAAGGGCGATGAGATCCGCCAACCCCACCATGAAGTTGTATCTCGGGGGTGCGTTATTCTCCCTTGCCCGCCCCTTACTCTGGTCTTTGCCTGGTGCATAGGGACGAGGTTTTTCCCGCACCTTCTTCCCCTCTTTGGCCTCATGCACCCTTGCTTGCTGTGGTTTTCCTTGCCCTCCACGCGGTCTGGGTGGTGCAGCACTTCCCCTCTTCTCAGAAACCTCTGTTTCTGCCACTATGTGCGCCACCGCACGCCGTCGGATCTCTGCAAAGGTGCTGGGATGGCTCCTGATGAGAGACTCACTGAAAGGGCCAGGCAGCACTCCCTTCTTAAACGCGTGCACAAGCATATCTTCATCTTTGCTGGGTAGTCTAACCACTTGTGCTCCAAAACGGTTGAGGTAGTCTTTCAGCGACTCCCCCTGGTATTGGCGCACGTCGAACAGGTCGTAGGACACCACTGCAGGTGCCTTGTTGACGATGTATTGTTCAATGAAGAGCTTCGAGAACTGAGAGAACGACGTGATATGCCCTTCCGGTAAACTCACGAACCACTCCATGGCGATTCCGCTCAGTGTGCTCATGAACATCTTGCAGTATACAGCGTCTGAGCCCCCAGACAACATCATCTGGGTGTGGAATGCCGTCAGATGCGCCTCCGGGTCTTCTACCCCTTTGAACGACGCTTTTACCCCCACCAGGTTGGAAGGCACCATGGTTCCCATAATCTCAGGGGAGAATGGCATGGGAAATGCCCTTGGAGGTGAAGGCTGCCTAGACACCCTTTCGTCAACAACGTGCTCCCTCTGCGCCTGCAGCGTTCTTCTCAACTCTTCGTTGACACGATTTAGTTCGTCGTTCCTGCTTTGCGACGCGGCCAACTCCGTCTGCATCCTTTCTTGTTGGACTTTCGACGCTGCAGCGTGCGCACCATTTCCAGGACCTGCGCCATTGTCACAGCTCCTTCATCAGCGGATGGCGCAGGTGATGGTTGTCTGTTTCTAGGCATCTTCTCTATCAGAGAAACTGATAAAACTCTGGTGAGCTTTAAAACTGTGGTATATATGGGACAATGATTCACTCGTGCCCCACGGTGGGCGCCAAATGATCCTGCCGGCAACTTGAACGTGGGTGAATCGCTTCGTAACACTTTCTGCCCTGTCTTCGCGACTGCGTCTCCTGAAGAATCACCTTCTGAACTCTCTCTCTCTCAGATGTCTTCAAAGTGTGACCTGCAAAATACACAGACGGCGCCTCTAGCGGCCGTTTGCACTCCGACGATCAAGTTAGTTCAACAGAACCACCAGAAACTGGAAACTTAGTAAAAATGTGTGTGTGAGAAAAACTTGCACTCTGTTTTTTCTCTACCCCCTCACTCTCACTCTGATTCTGCCTTTTATCTCTCTTTCCCTGCTTCTGGGCATAACAGAATTCTGTTATGCTTTTCTGGCATGTGTCAGAACCCTGTCGTGCTTTTCAGAGAAAGCGTACCTTCAGAATCAGCAATGGGGAGCGTGAGAGTCTGCGCATGTCTGCGCTTGGCTGCGCCTGTCTGTACCTTTAGCGGTACGGAGTGCTCTTTTGTCTGGACCGCACCCCTCTCAGATGGTGACACGTGGAGGCCTGCAACTCACATCTAACCACACACGTGTCACTTACTGGAAGGGCTCTAGCGCCTCTCTTTGTCCGCCTAAGCTACGCCCTTGCGGAGTAACTTAGGATGCTTCTCTTATCTGGGTAAATTGCACACTCTTAGGAGTGGTCGTCGGGTGTGGCTGGTCTAGGCGCACTCACCGAACGTTACTCTCTGTGTAGGCGACTTACCCTTCTGGATGACACGCACGTAATGGGTTGAGGGAATCACCAATCACTGACCGGCTTACTAGTTCCCTCAGGCCACTCTCGTGCATGATTCCTTGAGGTGTGCTCATGCGAGGTCCATGCGTAACGCTCTCGCTGGGAACCTTAGTCCCAGTTTAACTGCGTGTAACACGAGACCCCGATGACAATACACCCGATGACTGATCAGTGTTTATTCGCTACTCGCGCTCTGCCTCCAGGCGCGAGTCTGGGAACTGGTCTGCTGGTGGTCACTTGGCTACTGACCACCGATCACCATTCTGGGTGATCTATCCCCCGACCTCTCTGCCGCCTGATCTGTCGGTGGTAACTTGGTTACTGACCACCGATCACCTCTCTTGGCGATCGTCCCCCTACCTCTCTGCCACCTGGTCCACGTGTCACCCTGCGAGCGATCCACGTGGTTCTCTGATGCTGACGTCATCGACTACCGATGACCGATCGGATCAGGTTTAAAGGAAAATTTTTCAGAGTGTGCTACTCCGGGCACGATCACAACGCCCTTGAAGGATTTCCATTGTACTGGTTGGGAAGCTAAAACTCAAGAAGGTCAAGACCTTGGATGAGCTCTCTTAAGCTGATCGCGAGGTATGCCAAGTTTTGGCCAACCTGGGGTGATCTTCAACACCACATAGCTCATTAAGAATGAATACAACCCACCTGGGCTTGTTGGTTATATCGGTATAAGAATCTTCTCCTGATCTTCCTCACACACCACTCTATTTCTTGCTCTTCTGTATCTGTTAGCTTACACTTGTACTGGTTTTATAATTCTCCTTGTTTACTTGGTTCTTATCTCTTCTTTCTTTGGTGCAGACATGGTGCTAAACGCAGAGAAGCGGGCCAGGTTGGTTGAGGTTCTATCTATTCGTGATGACGTCGTTGCTGCCTCAGCACGCCCTGCCTCACCTGCCACCCAGACCGCTCCTGTCCCACCTTCGACTCAAGCCATTCCTACTCCAACTTCCCCCCAAACCACTCCTACTCCACCCTTTCCCCAAGCCACCCCTGCACCTGCTTCCCCAGCACCTATTACTGCAATTCCTTTGGCAACAGTCAGGGCTTCTCCACCTCCAGCCCCCCTAGAGATAAACAAAGGGGTGGTGCTCATTGCTTTGGACGATGAGGAGGACACCATGGAGGGCCCTGTCTTCTAAAGACGCAAAGCCACAGCAGTAGCCACCTCTCACTCTTCTTCTGCTAGGTGCCCTACCTCACTCAGGGATAACCCTCCTAGTGCCTCCTCTCCTTAGAACCCTCATGCACTTGAGGATGGGGCCGAGAGCGTACCTGAGCTAGCCCCTGCCTCTGAGCTTCCCTTGGTCCTTCAGCAAATCCTAAAAGGTTACCAGAAAGGGGCCATGGGAAGCTCCACCGACGAGGCAGTGCAGGAGAGCTTGACTCTCAGCCTTGGGCAGTTCTTCGCTCATGCCAATTCCTCCTCCCATGAAGCAGAGCTAAAGACGAAAGAGAAACTGGCCCTGGCAGAAGAACTAGTTTTGGTGAAAGAACAACTGGCGAACCAGGCTCAAAGTTTCTTCCTTCGTGAAACCACACTAACCCAGGAGTTGGGTGCTCTTCGAAAGGCTGAGCTAGAAGCCAAAAGGAAACTTCATGATAAAGGCCAAGAGTACACCACCTTGCTGGGCAAAGTTGTGCCACTTCGAACTCAGGTGGTGGGACTCCAAGAAGAGGTTGCGGCCAACAAAGTAAAAATGGTTGTTCTTGAAGAGCGCTCTATTGAGCGGGAGGTACACCTAGGTAAGGTAGAGGCTGAGCTCACTGAGAATGCTGAATAAACCCTCGAGAAGATCAAGGGGGAGCTCAGCGAAAAGACTGAAGCCCTTGACAAGGCTAAGATGGAGCTCAGTGTTCAAGCTGAAGACTTCGAGAAGGTCAAGGCATAACTCCTCGATGATGCTGTCGACGCCTACGTTGCTGGGTTTGAAGATGCTCTTGCTTAGGTTGTTTGCAAACATCCTGAGATGGACATTTTGCCCTTTGCGACGGCGAACCACATTGTTGATGGGCAGATTGTGCGAAGGCATCCTGAGAAGGAAACTGCTTAGACCTTAGGCTTCAAAAATTGTACCTTTAAGAACATTTGAAACTTTAATACAATTTGCACCTTAGTTTACTTGCTTTATTCATCTTTGCTTGTCGAGGACTGTGCTTTTAAATTAGCGTTTTGATGCTAACCTCACACGGCGTCCTTGACAACTTGAAAACTTTGAACTTTAGGTGGCATGCGTCCTTTGCCTTTAACTGCTTAACGATTGATGATGGAAGTGAACATGCGTAAACCTTCAACTGTCCTTGCCTCAACTTCTTGCTTAGATAAGGAAACTCCTTTGCTTGATACTTACTTACACTTTGAGATCTTAAGGTGTTTATCCTCAAGGCGCGTCTCTGGCCTCATCTTCGCCAGAGGTGAAGGAGGAATTAACTGGCTGAAGCCTGCGGTTCGTACTTGGTGCCCTCGCTCGAGGAGGAGGCGTCCCGAAGGAGGCTGCCACTCCCCCTCGAGGTGTCTAAACACCTAGACGACTGACGTACTTGGTGCCCACGCTCGAGGAGGAGGCGTCCCGTAGGGAGCCGCCACCTCCCACGAGGTGTCTAAACACCAAGACGACAGGTGCACTTGGTGCCCATGCTCGAGGAGGAGGCGTCCTGAAGGAAGCTGTCACTCCCTCTCGAGGTGTCTAAACACCAAGGCGACCAGTTCATCACCGGTTGAATCTTTCAATTTTCACTTGATGCCCACGCTCGAGGAGAGGCATACCATAGGGCACTGTCACTTCTCCTCGAGGTGTCTAAACACCAAGGCAACGGGTTCGTTTCTTATTGGACCGTGTTGTCCGCACCTGGCGCCCACGCTCGAGGAGGAGGCGCCCTGAAGGAAGCTGTCACTCCCTCTCGAGGTGTCTAAACACCAGAGCGACGACGATCTCCCCTGCATTGTACAGAAAACTCAAGAATACTTGAATTGGGTGACTTCGTTAAAAAACCCTTAGGAAGGGAAAAAGAGTGTCCCATTAAACTGTTGTACAATGCAAAAGTTTTTAACTGAAATAAAACTTGAGATTGGCTGCATTCCAAGTACAAGGAATGGGGCCTCCCTCTAAAGTCTCAAGCTTGTACGCCCCGTTTCCCACGACGTCCGTCACCCTAAAGGGGTCAGTCCACTTGGGGGACAGCTTGTTCTCCAACTGGTATGGGTGAGCCTTCCTCATTACCAAGTCAGCGACTTGGAACTATCGGGGTTTTAACTTGAAACTGTGCTTATGCTCCAACCTTCTCTTTACTGCTTCAGCTTTGATCCTCGCCTCCTCTCTTATCTGGTCCAGCAAATCCAGGTTCACCTTTCTTTCTTCATTAGAATCGTCGGCCATGAAACTTTGAAAGCGTGGCGAGTTCTCCTAAATCTCTACTGCGATCATCGCGTCCGACCCGTACACCAAGCTTAAGGGTGTCTCTCTGGTGGTGGACCAAGCTTAAGGTGCACAGGGTTCTTGTCGACCAAGGAAGCTCTGCAGATGTCATGTTCTGGTCGACATTCAGCAAGTTGCGGTTGTCTCCCGACCTTTTGAGACCCTACACAGGGTGCTTATATGGTTTTGCTGACAACCAGGTGGAAGTACGAGGCTACTTGGAACTGAGGACGACACTCACGGACGGAACAGCCTCGCGTACCGAAAGCATTAGGTACTTAGTCGTGAATGCCAACTCAGCCTACAACATCCTGTTGGGTAGGCCGGCGTTGAACAGGCTGAACGCAGTAGCCTCCACGCGCCACATGAAAATGAAGTTGCCGGATCTCAGTGGCAAAGTGATCGTCATCAAGTCAGATCAAATGGAAGCACGAAAATGTTATGAGAATAGCCTGAAAACGAAGAGAGGCGTGTTTATGGTGTTCGAACGTCCGCCAAGTGCAGACACGACAATGGAGATAGACCCCTTGATCGAGGCGACGCCCACGGAGTCAACGCATGGCGAGGCCACACCCGTGAGGGCGACGCCCGAGGCAAACGCGCACATGGAGGAGGGGCCTGACGGCACAACGCCCGTAGAAGAGTTGACGCCTGGAAACTACTACCGGGCGACGACCCTTAGGGAAGATAGCAGGGATCAGCCGGCGGCCAACGTGGTGGAGAGGCAGATTGGCGGCAAAACGTTTAAGCTGGGGCGTTTGTTGAGCCAAGAAGAGCAGGATGAGGTGGCGGAGGTGATTTCACATCATTTAAATGCTTTCGCATGGTCCACCTCAGATATGCCGGGCATCGACCCTGACTTTCTATGCCATCACCTTAGCATGGACGCCACGGTCCGCCCCGTACGACAAAGAAGGAGAAAGTTTAATGAAGAGAGGCGAATTGTGATAAGGGAAGAAACACAGAAGCTGCTGATTGCTGGTCACATCAAGGAGATCCAATACCCTGAGTGGTTGGCCAACGCCGTCCTGGTGAAGAAGGCGAATGGGAAATGGAGGATGTGCGTGGACTTCACAAACTTGAATAAGGCGTGCCCGAAGGACTCGTACCCGCTACCCAGCATTGACGCACTTGTGGACAGTGCCTCCGGTGGCAAGGTACTTAGCTTTTTGGATGCATTCTCAGGTTATAACCAGATCAAAATGCACCCAAGAGACGAGAGTAAAACTGCGTTCATGACAGAGACTTGCAGTTACTGTTACAAGGTAATGCCCTTTGGGCTAAAAAAACGCAGGCGCCACCTACCAAAGGCTGATGGACAAGGTCCTAGCACCCATGTTAGGAAGGAATGTGCACGCCTCCGTGGATGATATGGTAGTGGCGTCGAGGGAAAGGATGCAGCACGTGGCGGACCTAAAGGAGTTGTTCGTCACCATATCAAAATACCGCCTCAAGCCGAACCCCGAGAAGTGTGTCTTCGGGGTGGAGGCCGGTAAGTTCCTAGGTTTCATGCTCACGGAGAGGGGAATAGAGGCGAACCCTGATAAGTGCGCAACAATCATTGCCATGAGGAGCCCGACATCAGTAAAGGAAGTGCAACAACTGACAGGGTGAATGGCCGCATTATCAAGGTTTGTTTCTGCGGGTGGAGAGAAGGGGCACCACTATTTACAGTGCCTTAAAAGAAATAGTCGCTTTGCATGGACCGACGAATGTGAAGCGGCTTTCATCAAGTTGAAGGAGTACTTGGCGATGCCACCGGTCCTTTGCAAACCAGTAGCAGGCGTGCCCCTCCGACTATACTTCGCGGTAACGTAGCGAGCTATCAATTCTGTGCTGGTCCAGGAGCAGGACCAAATTCAAAAGCCCGTCTATTTCGTGAGCAAGGCTTTACAAGGCCCGGAGACGAGATACCAGTCGCTGGAAAAGGCAGTGCTGGCAGTGGTATTTTCGGCCAGGAGGCTCCGCCACTATTTCCACAGTTTTACAGTAGTGGTGATGGCGAACCTCCCCATACAAAAGGTATTGCAGAAACCTGATGTAGCAGGAAGGATGGTGCGCTGAGCGGTGGAGTTGTCAGAGTTTGACATCCAGTGTGAGCCTAGAGGATCCATCAAAGGGCAGGTATATGCAGATTTTGTGGCAAAGCTCTCGCCCGGAGGTGAACAAGAGGTGGAGGCGGGCTCGCAGTGGTTGCTCTCGGTCGACGGCTCTTCCAATCAGCAAGGAAGTGGTGCAGGAATAGTCTTGGAGGGACCCAATGGTGTGCTGATTGGGCAAGCTCTGCGTCTCGCCTTTAAAGCAAGCAACAATCAGGCTAAGTACGAAGCACTGATTGCAGGGATGCTCCTGGCTAAGGAGATGGGCGTGCAGAACCTCTTGGTGAAAAGTGATTCCCAACTGATTACAGGACAAGTATCGGGTGAGTTCCAAGCAAAAGACTCACAGATGGCGGCGTATTCAAGGTACGTCCAACTGCTGAAGGGAGCATTTAGCGCTCTTGAGCTAATACATGTCCCACGAGAACAAAATGCCAGAGCTGACCTGCTGGCCAAGCTGGCCAGCTCAGGCAAGGGAGGTAGGCAGAGGACAGTAATCCAAGAGACGCTCAAAGCTCCGAGAAAATTCGTGGAAGACAACAGGGTGGATGTCCTCCATATTAGCGCTGCAAGAGGGAGGCCAAGGAGTCATCGTTCCTTGACTCAAGATACGGTAAAGACGCCCCATATTAGCACATACGCGGACACACCCGAAGGAGGAAGGCATGCGCATATATGTACTTTAGCCGAAGGAGACACCTGGATGACGCCGTACAGACGGTATCTGGCGGATGGGGTTCTCCCAGCAGAACTAGAGGAGGGCAAGAAGGTTAAGAGGAATGCCGCAAGATACACCCTAGTGGATGGAGTATTGTTCAGACACGGGTTCACCCACCCTATCCTAACGTGCGTAAGCAGCGGCGAGTGCACCAGAATAATGGCGGAGCTCCATGAAGGCGTTTGTGGGAGTCACGTGGAGGGAAGGTCTTTAGCCTCCAAGGTGATATGTGCGGGTTTCTACTGGCCAACAGTAAAAGAGGATTGCGTGCGGCACGCCCAGCGTTGCAAGCAGTGTCAGAAACATGCTGATTGGCACAAGGTGCCGCTAGAGGAGCTGAGATCCTTATACAGCCCGTGGCCTTTCCATACGTGGGGGATTGACATCCTAGGTCCATTCCCATTGGCGGTAAGGCAGATGAAGTATTTGATCGTTGCCATTGAATACTTCACCAAGTGGATAGAGGCGGAGCCCGTGGCCCAGATTACTGCGCACAAGGTGCAACACTTTGTTTTGAAGAACATTGTGTGTCGCTTTGGCGTGCCTAGGCGGCTGGTATCCGACAATGGAACCCAGTTCACCAGCCAACAGTTGAGGAACTTGTGCACAGAGGTGGGCATCAAGCAAGTGTTCGCATCAGTCGAGAACCCCCAAACTAATGGGCAAGTAGAGTCAGCGAATAGAGTTTTGCTGAGAGGACTAAAGAGAAGGCTAGAAAAAGCTAAAGGAGCGTGGGCGGAGGAAGTGCCAAGGATTGTATGGGCATACCACACCACGCCCCAATCTTCCACCATGGAGACGCCTTTCAGCTTAGTATATGGGTCGGATGCGATGATCCCGGTGGAGATTCACGAAAGCTCGCCACGTTACCAGAATTTTGTGGCTGAAGAATCCAACGAAGAAAGGCGGGTGAATCTGGACCTCCTAAACGAAGCCAGGGAACAAGCAAGAATAAAGGCCGAGGCAGTGAAGAGAAGAGTAGAGCGACAATATAGCTCTAAGGTGAAGCCACGACAGTTTCAGGTTGGCGACTTAGTTATGAGGAAGGCTCACCCATATGATCTAGAAAATAAATTGTCTCCCAAGTGGACCGGACCCTTCAGAATTACCGAGGCTAAGGGGAATGGTTCGTACAACTTAGAGACTTTGGAAGGGGGTCACATTCTGCGCAGCTGGAACGCGGCCAATTTGAAGTTTTATTTTAGTTGAATTATGTAAGTGAGCAGCCATGTAACAATCTTATCGTAGGGGACACTCTTTTTTCCTCTCAGGGGTTTTTTAACGAGGTCACCCAAATAAAAAGAAAAAGAAGTTCAAGAAAAACCTTGCCCCAGTTTTTTATCTTCTTCCCACTCAAAGTGCAAGACCAAGGGGTAAAGAGATAAAAGACAAAGACTCAAAGTGGCGACAGGCGTCGCCGAACGTATGCGTCGCCAAGAAGGGGGCGTCGCCAAACATACGCGTCGCCAAGAAAAGGGCGTTGCCATGAAACATAACGGAGGAAACGCGCACAATATGTTAGAAGAAGCGAATGAAGACGCAAGTGTGCAAAAATAAAGGAGCGGCGTTACAGAAATCAAAACATGGCGCGAGAGTTAAGATTACAAATAGAGTTGGAGATAAAGGCGAATGAGAGGAGGACGAAGCTCCGTTCTCAGTCCTTAGCGCCTGGGTAAGTTGTGACTTTTGTTGCCGGTTTATCTTCGAACCTGCACCAAAGAAAACAAGCATAGTGAAGGCACCACAGGACAGGACATGCAATGTTTGAGTAAAGATGAAGAGCGGGAGGTTATAAGGTAATCCCTCGTACATATATATTTCTCCAGGGTTTCGGCGTTGTACTCCAAGCTAATCAAAGCGGCAGCGTCAAAGCCTCCCGCCTCAGCCAAGATCCGGCATGCCACCTGGTCGTTCAAGGGTAGCCTCTTGAAAGGCTTGGACTTCAAGGCTCTCGTCTCCCTTACCCAGTACGTGGAAAACCATCCAGGGCGGAAGGCACGAGATCGGAACAGCAAACTTTGAAAAATCTGCCCTTCCACCCTGTGAAGGAGTTCTGGAAGGGAGTTAGGAGAACCCTGCCGGGAACGTTGCTGAAGGTCACCCAGAGGTTGTTCCTTTGCCTCTTCACCTCAAAGAAGTGAAGAAAGATGTCAACCGAGGGTGCGCACCCCAGAAAGCCAAAGAGTATGTCAAACGCTTTGATGAAAGCCCAACTATTAGGGTACAACTGGGTTGGGGCAGCGTTAATCTCTGTTAGTAGTTCCCTCTCAAACCTGGAAAAGGGAAGGCGCACGCCGATGCTTTTGAAGACCACCTGGTAGAAGTAGAAGAAGGGGACCCCGTTGTTGGCCCGTTCGTCTCCGCACACCGGCTCCCCTAAGGTGCAAGGGAGCACGGTGATATCATCATCATGCCTCTTCGCGAAGGCACGATGATCGTAGGAGCACGGATCCCCCATGTGTTCCCTTACGGCCCTGGTAGAGAGTAAGCTGGAGCATTCGTCGAGGAGCTCGCGCGAGGCCCATGCATAAAGGTCCTTGGGGTTAACCTTAGGGGGAGGAGCATGGGAAGACATGTCGGCGCAAAGTATCAGCGAAAGAGCTGGAAGGTCGAAGGAGAATAACGGGTTAGGAGTGCGGGAGGAAAAACGCCAACTAGAAAGAACGCAGAAGGAACTCTTTGTGTAGCGGTGCAAGGAGGGTGCGAAAACACAGAGACGATGGATGCAGGTACCAGATTTCGAAGATCTAAATATTACAGTTGGAGCGCAAAGTGACGCAAATGGGAGCACCGTGCGATTGAGCCACGTGTCAGAGGATGGGAGGATGATCCTGGCGTCACTGGTTAACATTCAGAAAACGTCGCGTCGACAGAATACCCAAGGGTACGATGTGTCGTCAAGAATGGGAGCATCTTGTCAAAAGTTCAGAAAATGTCAAGATCAAGTCAAGTGAGGGAACATCCCATCAGCCATACGGGAAATGCCACGTGGATGGCGCGGGCGAAACCTTAAGCTTTCCGCTATGGCAAGTGCCACGCCCCCAGGCGTAGACCAGAGTCGAAGTCCAAGTCAATGCCAAGGTCAAAGTCAACAGGTTGATCGCACCAGGCATTGCCAAGACGCAGGAAGCGTCGCCAGTATAAGACGCTGAAGGCGTCGCCAGTATAAGGCGCTGGAGGCGTCGCCAGTGTAAGGCATCAGCAGCCTCGCCTCCTCGATACCCACAGGAAGGAAAGACTGTGGAGGGAGACGAGATCGCCAGAAGTAACGGAGTCGCCTCCCCGATACGCAAAGGTTGGAAAGACTGTGGAGGGAGACGGGATCGCCAGAAGCCAAGTGAGCCACCGGCAGGGTTGCTCCCCGATACCCATGGGAGAGAAAGACCATGGAGGAAGCAACCCCATGGGGGGCTTCGAGCCTTCCCGGTGCTCGGCGTTTCTAGACACGCTGAGGACGATACGGCGCTGCTGTAGTAGGCCTCTCCTTAGGCGTGGGCGCCAAGCACCCCAAATTAAGGGACAGATCGCCTTGGTGTTTGAGACATTCCATGGACGATACGGCGCTGTTAGACAGGCCTCTCCATGGGCGTGGGCACTGAAGCGCGACTTTGTCCCAAGTGTTTAAGACCCAGAGCAGGTCTCAACTTTTGCGTTTGCAGCAATGGGGGAGTGGCCAGCGCCTTCACGAGGCAGGGGCCTCATAGATACGAAGGCTGAGCAAGTTTGAGGTACATGTTAGAAGTGAGGCGCTAGATGTACAGGATCGCCCAACACAGCGAAAGAAACGGGTAAAAGTACAGGTAAAGCAATTGAAGCATACAAAAATAAAGAACGAAGGTGAAAATATCTGCCAAACAGTGCTCAACGCCTCAGAAGTATGCAAGCGTTATACAAGTGCAAATGGTTCAAAAGATTTACAAGTTTATCAAAGGTTGGCAAGAACGAATATAAAGCACAAAAGGTAAAGGTGGCGGCTGAAAGTTGGCGTTTCAGTCATCCAATTCGAGGGGCACGACACGTCCGTCGACGACATGGTGGGTAGGATCGCAATTAGAAACATTGATCCCCGGGTTCTCGCAGGTGGCCTGGGCCAAAGCCTCCTTGAATCCCTCCTCGAAGGTGCCGGCCATGTCATCAATGAGTGCCTTCTTGACCTTCTCCAACTCCTCGATGGTAGAGTCCCCGGAGGCCACCTGCTTCTCCAGAGCCTCCTTCTCCACTCGGAGCCTGTTGACCTCAGTTTGCAGCTTGTCATGGTCAACCTGGAGAAGGCCCAATGCCTTGGCCTGGGTAGCCATTTCCTCCTCCATCCACTCCAGTCTTTCCGCCTGCCCATAGCACTGATCCTCCAAGTCCTTTTGAAGCTCTTCGGAGGCCTCAGCCATGTCTTGGAGATCCGTTATTTGAACTTGGAGAGACACTTCCCGAACGTAGAAATCAGCCTGAAATTCCATCGCCTCATCCAGTTGCCTGTCAGCCGCCTCTTTGGCCTCTTGGGCCCACTTCAGAGAGGCTTGATAGGCCTCATTTTGGCGTCCCAAAGCTTCCTTCTCCTCCTTCAGAGCGGCCACTTCTTCTTTCAAGGCCTGGAGGGCTTGTGTGTTTGAAGCGGCATTTCTAGCTTGGGCGCGCCAATCAAGGGCCACGGCCAAGAAGGCTCCCAAATAGAAGGGCATTCCTTCTCTCCTGTCGGAGCCTTCTGGCATCAATCCTCCGTTGAAGCCCCTCATCAGATGCATGATTGGAGGAGGAATGGCAATAAGATCGGGGACAACAGAAACGGAGGCAGGAACAGCAGAAGCCTCTGCTGGTGGTGGAGGTGGAGCAGACTCGGCCCCTTCGCCTTTTTCCTCTTGGACTATTGTGGGTTGGGGAGAGGTAGTGCTAGGGGGATTGTCCCTGAAGGAATCCCCTCCCTGGGGTGATGCTGCTGGTGGGATGGGAACCCTAGCAGCCTTTCTCCTCTTGAAGACTACCCCACCGTCAGAGTCCTCGTCATCGGAGAGGACCTCCAATACCCTCTTCCCTTTGTCAAGGGGGGTTGGAGCAGGTGATGAGGCCACAACCAGTGGGACTGCGGCGATGGGTGGAGGTGAGTTGGGTGTTTGAAGTGTTTGGGGACTACGTGGGGGTGGTGAAGATGGGCCTAGTGGAGTTTCGGTGGTGATTGGTGTTGGTGAGGGCGAGGATAATGGGAGGTTTGGGTCAGCAGTGGGGGTGGTGGAGGCGCCAGCCTTGGAGGCGCGAGCAGCCTTCAGTGCTCTTGCCAAGACCATCCTCTTAGATGAATCCATCACTGATCCTGCATTCAGACAAACCAAAGAACAGGAGCTAAAGCCACACCAGACCAAGCACAAGGCGTCAGTTACACACAAAGCACAGAATGCCAATCCCACCGCCAACGCAGTTATATGGATCCACAAGGCACGCAGGTAAATGAAATATAAAGAGTACAAATGAACACTTAGCAACAAGGGAAACAGGTGGAGAAGGCCAACAGTACAAGCATGACGTAATAAAGCGCAGATAAGAAAGGAAGGACAAAAGGAAACAAGGAATAAGCCTCCCTACCAAAATAGCTGGACAGGGTGTGCGCGTTGTACTCACACGCTATGAGCTTCAGCGTGTCAAAAACAATCCCCAGGCCAACCAAGGCCTCACATACCCCTCTATCAGCGGAAGACAGTTCATCCAGGGCCTTAGGCTTGAGCAGCTTGGGGTGCTCTGTCCAGTATAGGGGAAAGCCATCCAAGGCTGTGGGGTCCTGTTTGGCGCAGCACACCCTGAAGAATTTTCCTTTCCAGCCTTTGTATGAGTTCTGGAAGAGGGAGAGGATGATCCTGCCGGCGATCCCGGAAAAGCTCACCCAGAGGGTTTTCCCTTGCTTATTCACCTCGAAGAAATGTAGAAAGACGTCCACAGAAGGAAGAACGCCTAGATATCCACAGAGAATTTGAAAGGCCCGAACGAAGGCCCAACTATTAGGGTGTAGCTGGGCGGGGGCCGTGTTGATCTCCGTGAGGAGTTCCCTCTCGAAGGGTGTAAATGGAAGGCGCACACCAACGCGTTTGAATACAGTTTGGTACATGAAGAAAAAGGGGGCCCTACCCCTGGGTCTATCATCCACACAAACGGGTTCCCCCGGTGTGCCGGGGCGGACGGAGATGTGGGCATCATGGGTGCGGAAGAAGGCGTTGAAGTTGTATAAATGAGGGTCACCCCGATGGTTCTCCACATCCTCGATGGTTGTCAAGGTGGTGCATTCGTTTAAGAGATCGTCAGAGGCCCATTTATAGAAGGCCTCGTAGTTGATCTTGGGGGGAGAACTGGACTTCGGTTTCGAGCGCACCATGATGCGGATAAATAGCTGAAGAAAGAAGAAAGGAAAAGGGTTTTAACAAGCGATGCCAAGGCAGAAAGGGGAAGAGAAACCCTAGAAAATGCCACCCACGCGAAGAAACCCATAAAGGGGTAGAAGAGAGCGTAGAAGCACGAGGAGAGAAAGAAATGTGGAAATACAGAAGCACAGACAGTCCGAGGCAGTTCATACACAGCAATGCAACGCAATGAAGAAGAAGAGCCATGGAGGTAGAAAAATCATACCTTTGAACATGTGGGTCGGTGGTTGTTGAGGAAGCGCAGAGGGAGCAGCGATCGCTAGAATTTCAAAGAAAGAGAGATGAACAGTAGCGCACAATGCGAAAGAGTGAATAGAACAGTGTTTGGGCGCGGGATTTCGAAGTCTTAAACGTTACATTTGCAACCCAAGAGGCACTAATTTGGGACCGTGCGATTGAGCCGCGTGTCAAAGGATTAGGCGCTCGCTGAGAGCGCAAGAGGCTTGTGAGGCTGACCGCGTGATGAACCACGTGGCAAGCGATTAAGTGTGGCCTCAAAAAGTGGTGATTTCCCCGTCTCAGAGGATGTCCAATCAGCTATTAAGAGCACCCCCATGGTTCAGAGAATGTCACGTCAATAGTTTGAGGAGTGTCACGTCAGCAAGAGTGACACGTCACCAGGATGCCACGTGGATGGCGTGGGCGAGGCCTTAGTCTTTTCGCTGAAAACAAGTCATCAGCTTAAGACTTGGGGGCTTGTGTACCGTCCCGTACCCGGGCGTTGACAAAGTCAAAGTCAGTGTCAAGGTCAAAGTCAACATGAGGCGTCGCCTAGGTGAAGAGACGCCAAGTGCCAGCGTCGCCAAGACAAGGCGTCGCTAAGAGGAAACGTCGCCAAGGTAGGGGGTCGCCAAGGTAAAATGTCACAAGAGCAAGGCAACCACAGTGTTGCTCCCCGATACCCATGGGTAGGAAAGACCATGGAGGGAGTGACGCCATGGGAAGGCCTCAAACCCCGATAACTCGGGGTAGCAATAAAGGGAAAAGAAAGGTGGCTTCAAGGCCATAGTACTAGCGCCAATGGAGAGCAATCTGACTCGTGAAGTGCCCATGTCACCCCAGAGAGGCCCTTGGGATAGATACGACTCATGAGGAGGGTCACGTCCCGGGTAGCCAGGTGCAGGGTACGAGAGGAAGGTAGATACGCTCTCAAAGCGAGTGACTAGAGGTTTGGGGGCATGAGCTAGCACCCAAAAAGTCACCCCTTTGCGCCAGATGCACTCCAAGGAAGGAGGACTCACACGGCGAAATACCCCTAAGTTGGGTCGCGGTGCTGTGAGACCCTCCACGTGTAATAGCAGCCAAGTCATAACAGAAACATCAATTTGTCAGGTATAAGGTAATTAAAGCTATTTAAATTAAAGTTTACGTTTTGAGCGTTTAAGGTACTTTAAATTATTCGAGCGGTTTAAACGTCTTAAAGGCGTTGAGCGTTTCACAACCTTAAATGCGCTTTAAGACGCTTTAAATGCGAGAATCGTTTAAATAGAACCTGGGATGTTGGAAACGGGGTTGGAACTTTTGGCAGACTTTCCCAGAATACACTCTAGTTTCTTGCTTGAGTCTTGAGGCTACGCACAAGGGACTAGAGAGAGGTTGTTTGCCAGAGGGAGAAAGGATACACAACACACAGTTCTTTCGACCACCTTCAGAGTGCCTTTCACGGTGCTCCGATACGGAGGTGTAGAGTTTTTGGTGTTTCTCGCTAGCTGACTTGAGCGTCAGAGTGCAAACGGCCGCTAGGGCGCCCTTTTGTCCTTCTTTGCAGGTATTCACAGGTAGCCAGAGGGAAGGTGTCCCTAGCTGACGGGCAAGGTTGCGCACAAAGACGTTCCAGGTCAACCGGCCGGAACATTTAGCGCCCACCGTGGGGCCGATTTAAAACATCAGTCCCATCACAAGCAACGAAGATCTATCAGAGCTACCATAACGTTAGCAAAGTTTGAGGAAACAGTGAAGAATGAGGGCCACGAGACAAGGTTCCGCACGCGCAACGAGTGAGGAAATGTCCATGCAGCAGGTCATGGAAATGATGCGGGGGCTGTAGTATGAGATGGCGGAATCGAGGGTGGAACAAGAACGCATGCAGGCGGATCTCGCAGACTCGCGTGCGAGAAACGAAGAGCTCCATCGTGTAAATGAAGAGTTGCGCCGGGGTTTGAGCAATAACCAAGGGCAACGTGAACAAGATGAGACCGAGCGTCTCACCCCACCAAGGGAGTTTTCCACACCCTTCTCACAGGAGATCCTGGATGCAGTAATCCCCAACACGTTCGCGGGACCCAAGGCGATCTTCACTGGGATGGAGGATCCTGAGGCGCATCTCACTGAATTCCACACGCAGATGGTATTGGTAGGCGGCTCCGATGCCGCGAGATGCAAGCTCTTTATGAGCACCTTGACGGGGATGGCAATGGATTGGTTCATCAGCCTTCCAAACGGCCATATCACCTCCTTTCAACAGTTGTCGCAGTTGTTTAGAGAGCAGTACTTGGCGAACAGGGCTCCGCCGCCAGTTTCCTACGACCTGTTTGATGTAAAACAGTAAAACAGTAAAACAGAAAAACAATCAGTTGTTTTGCATAAACAATCGGTTGTTTTGCATAAACAATTGGTTGTTTATACCAGAAAAATAATAGCAACTTGTACCATCCCGTATCAGGGCGTTGACTAAGTCAAGGTCAAAGTCAACGACTGGAAAGTCAAAGTCAACTCAAGGTGTCGCCCAGGTGCAGAGACGCCAAGAGGAAGCGTCGCCAAGGCAGGACAAGGCGTCGCCTGGGTGGAGGCGTCGCCCAACCAGGGCGTAGCCAGAGCAAACAGTGTAAAAGTAAGGCAATCACGGTGTGGTTCCCCGATACCCATGGGTAGGAAAGACCATGGAGGGAGCGACGCCGTGGGAAAGCCTCAGGTCCCGAGAGAAAGAAAAGGTGGCTTCAAGGCCATAGTGATAACATCAAGGTAGGGCAGCCTGACTCGTGAAGTACCCCTGCCACCCCAGAGACGCTTTCGGGACAGATACGACCCAAGAGGAAGGTCACGCCCAGGGTAAGCGGGTGCAGGGTACGAGAGGAAGGCAGATACGCTCTCAAAGTAAGTGGCTAGATACTTGGGGGCATGAGTTCGCACCCAAAAAGTCACCCCTAGCGCAGTAGCACTCCCAAGCAGGAGACTCACACGTAGAGACGTCCCCAGATGGGCAGAAACGCCCCCAGACGGGGTCATGGCGTCGTGAGGCCCCCCACGTGTACGACAACCATGCAGGAATAGAAACACCCCCTAGTCAGGTGCCAGGTAATTAAAGATATTCAATACAGTTTCCCTTTCGAGCATTCAGGTACTATTATGGCTCCCGAGCGTTTCAACGTCTTAAATGCGCTACGTTTCGTAATTAAGCGCTTTAATGGGTGCGTTACGTTTGAGATTAAAGGCGCTTTAAATGCTGGGGCAGTTTAAATAGCGCTGAGAATGTCGGAAAAAGGGTTGGAACCTTTGGCCAATTTACGAGAAACTCTTTGGTTGCTTGCCCGTGCTTTAAGGTTACGTACAAGTGACTGGAGAATATTTTTGCCTGAAGGAGACAACACACACACATATACACAGTTCTTTTACCACCTTCAGAGTGCCACACGCGGTGCTGAGATACGTGGGTGGACAGTTTTTGGTGTTTCTTGCTGGCTGACTTGAGCGTCGGAGTGCACACGGCCGCTAGGGTGCCTCTTTGTCGTCTTTTTTGCAGGAATCCACAGGCAACCAGCGGGAAGGAGTCCCCAGCTGACGGTTGAGGTCGTGCACGAAGACGTCCCGGTCAACCGGACGGAACACAACTGAAATTAAAAAGTTTAAGGAAGAGAGGATTGCACAAACAGTTTATACTGGTTCACTCTTAACCCAAGAGCTACATCAAGTTTCCCAGAAACCACTGGGGAATCCACTAGGTAATCAAATCCAGATTACATACACACCCCACCAAAGAAGTGACCTTGATCCCATCAAGACACACACTTCCTTTGGCTCAACACATACACCACCAAGAATGTTGATCTTGACAACCTCAAGAGCACACAACCCTTCTTGGCTTTACAACATCAGAATAGACACAAATCAATGAACGAATTACACTATTACAGAATGAACTGAAATCAATACAGAGTAATCCTATTCCACTACTCTCTTGAATAACCAAAGCTCAAGTTCAAAAATCAAATGCTTCAAAACCTATTTGAAAAACTCAAATCTATTTTTTTGTCTTGTTGTTTGTTATAAAACATTAACAAACTATTTATTGTATTTAAATCTTGGTCAAAGCATTTAAAGCAGGAGCGTATTTAGTTATGAAATCAATTAAAGCTCTTCTAACAACCAAAATTCTTTTCTGTTAGGATTCCTAACAAACAATCGGTTGAAATAGCAAATCAATCGGTTGTTTGGGTTTGACAGCAAGTCAACCATCCAAAACAGTTTTCAAACTTTTTCAAAAACACCTAAGTATAAAACAATCGGTTGTTTCGACAAAACAACAAGTTGTTTTTCACTAAATTTGAAAAACACTTAAAACTTAAAAGATTTGAAAACACTTAAGCTTTAGATTCAACAAAGAGTGGATTACAAATATAATCTACCCTAGATCTTATTCTAAAGCACCTCAGCAACAACAATCACATCCAGCCTTCCATCAAACTCAAAGGATTTGGATTCTTCAAAGCTTGAACACACTTGATTCAACAACAAGTGTCTACAAACCTATTAAGGCCCTACACCGGATGTTTGGATGGTTTTGTAGGGGACCAGGTGGAGGTTCGTGGACACCTTGAGTTAAGGACGACATTCACGGACGGCACGACTTCGTGCACTACCAACATCAGGTATCTCGTTGTTAAGGCTCCTTCAGCCTACAATATACTGTTAGGTAGGCCAACTTTAAATAGGATAGGAGCAGTTGCCTCCACGAGGCATATAAAGATGAAGTTGCCTTCCATTGAGGGTGTGATGATCACCATTAATTTCGACCAGAAGGAGGCGAAGAAGTGCTACGAAAACAACCTCAAAACGAAGAGAGGGGTGTTTTCTGTCACTACCGGACCCCCAAGAGAAGACGGGGTGACCCGCGTAGAGATCGCCCGGGAGAACCGACCTGAGCCCGTCAGAGATGTGGTAGAACAAAAGATCGGTGGGAAGACATTCAAACTTGGATGGTCCTTAAGCCCAGAAATGCAAGATCAGGTTGTTGAGCCCTGGTAGTCGGAAGTAATGACGTGGCATCGAGCTATTGTATAGTCGTGTTGAGAGGACGCCAGGCTGGCAGAAGGGAAGGAGGTCGGGGGGTTCGTGTAGTCGCCAGTTATTAAGTTGGCGTGCTCCGATCTCCCTCACACCAATACCGGCGGTCACCAAGTTGAAGATGAAGTCGCCAGATGTAAATCCAGGCGACCAAGCGATCAGAGATCGCCGGAGCAAGCACATCGCCGAATATGAAGGTGGTGCAGATTATGAAGGCGGCCACAGGGAAGGTGTATACGAAGGCACCCTAGCTCGCCAATCCCAGTAGAGATCGCACTCCAGGACAACTATGCACTGGGTAGTACCATGCATGAGTAACTTAGCCAAAATGAGAGTCAGAAGTAGCGCCCAAGTCAAGGAGGCTCCAGATGATGGCACGTGTACAGCTGGATGCGAGCCACGTGTCCAGGTCTGTAACTGCCAGGAGAGAGAAAGTGTCCAGGTATATAAGGGTTTCTCAACGAAGTTCTGAGGTACGCACGTTCAGATTGTCTTCTTTACGCTTGCGAGTTTCTTGAGTATACTGAGAGAGAACTGGTTCACGGTTCCTTGAGAGTTCTTGAGTGTTACTCTTAGTATTTGGTGGTTCAGTCACTGACTTGGGCGTTGGAGTGCGATCGGCCGCAGCGGCGCCGCTCTGTTCTTTTGCAGGTTCTTGAGGTGGATCGTGACGAAGGACGGAGGTTGAAGCGGTGCGCACGTCGATCCAAGTTTGACGAGGCAAGCTTCGATGTTCTGGTCAACAGGCAGAATCAGGTGTGATGATCACCATTAATTCCGACCAGAAGGAGGCGAAGAAGTGCTACGAAAACAACCTTAAAACGAAGAGAGGGGTGTTTTCTGTCACTACCGGACCCCCAAGAGAAGACGGGGTGACCCGCGTAGAGATCGCCCGGGAGAACCGACCTGAGCCCGTCAGAGATGTGGTAGAACAAAAGATCGGTGGGAAGACATTCAAACTTGGATGGTCCTTAAGCCCAGAAATGCAAGATCAGGTTGCTGAGGTCATAGCACGACACCTTAACGCGTTTGCATGGTCCGCCTCTGACATGCCCGGCATAGACCCTGACTTCCTGTGTCACCGTCTCACCATGGACCCCCAGGTCAGACCTGTTCGCCAGAGAAGGCGAAAATTCAATGAAGAAAGGCATCGGGTCGTACGAGAAGAGACGAAGAAGCTATTGAAGGCTGGCCACAAAAGGGAAATTCAGTACCCCGAATGGCTAGCCAATGTGGTACTAGTAAAGAAGGCCAGCAGAAAATGGAGGATGTGTGTTGACTTCACAGACCTCAACAAGGCCTGTTGTACCGTCCCATCCCCGGGCGTTGACTAAAGGTCAAAGTCAACACATGGTGGAACCCCTCTAGAGACCCATGGAAGAAAGTCAACACGTTGACCGCTCGAGTCATCGCCTCGCTGAGGCATCGCCTAAGTGAGGCGTCGACCAAGAGAGGCGTCGCCCAAGAGTGGCATCGCCCAAGATAGGCATCGCCCAAGAGAGGCATCGCCAAGCAAGGGTACCGCCAGGTTAAAACATCGCCAAGCTAAGACATCGCAAGGAGGCTTCGGGCCTCGACAGTTCAGAACAGTGACAAGGAGAAGAGAAAGGTGGCTTCAAGGCCATAAGTTCTAGCACCAGTAGGGGGTATCCTGACTCGTGAAGTACCCACGCCAGTGCTGGGAAACCCTGGGGCAGATACGACCCAAGAGACGGCCATGACCAGGGGAGAACCACGTGCCTGGTACGAGAGAAAGGTAGATACACCCCCGGGCGAGTGACTAGTGATTGAGACACATGAGTTGCCACCCAGAAAGTCAACCCACGTGCCGGAAGCATTTCGCAGAAAAAATGGCTCACATGATGAAATAACCCTAAGTCGGGTGGCTGCGCTGTAGGACCCTCTGCACTGAATAAACGATCAAGTAAAAAAGGTACGTGGCAATACCCACGTGCTCATTAAAAGTTTCAGGGAAAGTTTGCCAAGGTACGCGTTAATTCAGTTAAGATTCGAATGTTCCAACGAATGTTTTATACACCTTCAATGCGCTTTAACGCGCTTTAAAGATTAGAGGTGTATAAAAAGGGACCTTGGGGCATTTGAACAGGGACCGAGTTTTAACCTAATACACAGAGATACACAGAGAAAACCCTAGTTGTCTTCGCGGCACACTCAGTGAGCACAAGGCAATTAGGGCAACACAGTTCTAGTTACGCAGTTTTAGTCATTCAGTGCACTTTTTTGATGTTTCTCGCTAGCTCACTTGATCGTTGGAATGCAAACGGCTGCAAGGGCGCCCCTTTGTTCACTTCTCTTTTCAGGTGTCTTTGCCGGAGCAAACGAAGGTGCCCTAGCTCGCAAGGACAAGCCACGCGCAAAGACGATCCCAGTCAACCGGCCGGAACTTCTGTCAAAAGGATTCTTACCTGCTGCCAAGTATTGATGCTTTGGTGGACAGCGCATCCGGATGCAGGTTACTCAACTTTCTGGATGCCTTTTCTGGTTACAACCAGATCATGATGCATCCCAGGGACGAATGTAAGACCGCTGTACCATCCCGTATCCGGGCGTTGACAAAGTCAAGGTCAAAGTCAACGTCGGGGGGTCAAAGTCAACATGAGGCGTCGCCTAGGTGAAGAGACGCCAAGTGCCAGCGTCGCCAAGAGGAAGCGTCGCCAAGGTCAAGGCGTCGCCTAGTTAAGGCATCGCCCAGTTGAGGCGTCGCCCAACTAGGGCGTCGCCAAGGTCAAATGTCACAAAGGCAAGGCGATCACAGTGTGGCTCCCCGATACCCATGGGTAAGAAAGACCATGGAGGGAGCGACGCCGTGGGAAGGCCTCAAATCCCGATAATCCAGGGTAGTAATAAAGAGAAGAGAAAGGTGGCTTCAAGGCCATAGTGATAGCGCCAGTGTAAGGCAGCCTGACTCGTGAAGTGCCCCTGCCGCCCCAGAGACACCCTTGGGATAGATACGACTCAAGAGGAAGGTCACGCCCAGGGTAGCCAAGTGCAGGGTACGAGAGGAAGGCAGATACGCTCTCAGAGTGAGTGACTAGATGTTTGGGGGCATGAGTTGGCACCCAAAAAGTCACCTCTAGCGCAGATGCACTCCCAGGTAGGAGGACTCACACTAAGAAATGCCCCCAGATGGGGTCACGGCGCTGTGAGGCCCTCCACGTGTACAGCAGCCAGGTCAGATTAGAAACGCCATTTTGTCAGGTCCAAGGTAATTATGGTTATTTAATACAGTTTCCGTTTCGAGCGTTTAAGGTACTATAAATGCTCCCAATCGGTTTAAACGTCTTAAATGCGCTACGTTTTATAATTAAATGCGCTTTAAGGCGCTTTGAATGCGGGAGTAGCTTAAATAGCGCCTCGAATGTTGGAAACGGGGTTGGAACTTTTGGCTAATTTTTGAGAGACACTCTGGTTGCTTGCTCGAGCCTTGAGGTTACGGACAAGGGACTAGGGAAGGATTTTGGCCAGAAGAAGAAAATGTACACTAGACATAGTTTCCTTTTTACCACCTTCAGAGTGCCATACACGGTGCTCCGATACGGAGGTGCATAGTTTTTGGTGTTTCTTGCTGGCTGACTTGAGCGTCGGAGTGCAAACGGCCGCTAGGGCGCCCTTTTGTCCTTCTTTGCAGGAATCCACAGGTAACCAGTGGGGAGGAGTCCCTAGCTGACGGTTGAGGTCGCGCACAAAGACGTCCCAGGTCAACCGGACGGAACATTTGGCGCCCACCGTGGGGCCGTTATAAAACATTGGTCCCATCGCAAGTTTGAAAAGATCTATCAAGTCACGATAACGTTTGAGAAAACAGTGAGGAATGGCCACCACTAGACGAGGTACCGCACGCGCTGCAGGAGAAGAAATGTCCATGCAGCAGGTCCTGGAGATAATGCGGGGACTGCAGGATGATATGGCGGATTCGAAGATAGAACAAGAACGCATGCAGGTGGATCTCGACGCCTCGCATGTGAGGAACGAAGAGCTCCATCGCGTTAATGAGGAGTTGCGCCGGTGTCTGAGGAACAACCAGGGGCAACGCGAGCACGAAGAGACGGAGCATCTCACCCCACCAAGGGAGTTTTCCACTCCCTTCTCGCAGGAGATCCTAGATGCGGCGATCCCCAACACCTTCGCAGGGCCCAAGGCGATTTTCACTAGAATGGAGGACCCTGAGACGCATCTCACGGCGTTCCACACACAAATGGTGTTAGTAGGCGGCTCTAACGGTGCAAGATGCAAGCTCTTCATGAGCACTTTGACAGAAATGGCCATGGATTGGTTCATCAGCCTTCCTAACGGCCATATCACCTCTTTTCAGCAGCTGTCACAGTTGTTCAGAGAGCAATACCTGGCGAACAGGGCCCCGCGGCCAGTCTCCTACGATCTATTTGATGTGAAGCAATACCAAGGGGAGAGTTTGAAGGAGTATATCAGCTGTTTCGGGGCCCAAGTGGTAAAAGTGGGCACGTCGGAGGAGCCCATGATTGTGTACGCCTTCAGGAAAGGCGTGTGTCCCGGCCCTTTTTGCGAATCTATTATTCGCAATCGCCCAAGGACTTTTGCCGAAATACGGCGTCGGGCAGTGGAACATATCGCCTCCGAATGAGAGGTGTGCGAGAAGCAAACCAGCGTTGTGCCCTCACGCCCGAGGACGCACACGCGGGTTTAGCCCGTCAGGGTCAACGAGACAACGACGGGAAGGAAGAAGTCAGAGGGGAGATGCCCCTATGAAGCCAGAAAACCCCTGCCCCGGGGTCCAGCAGGGGCCGATCGCCCGGCTAGGGAAAGGGCAAGGCCGGCGAGATACAACTTTGTAGTGGAGTTGAAGGACCTGATCGCCGTGCCTAATATAGCTGAGAGGTTGAGGCGACCGGCGAAAACTAACAAGGTGTTAGGGCCACGGAAAGACTCTTGGTGCGAGTTCCACGAGGCCTTTGGCCATCACATTGACAACTGTCTCTCGTTGGGTTACCAGCTTGATGAGCTGGTGAGAAGCGGGTTTCTAAAGGATTACGTCGCAGAACCCGCCGCGACCGCCGCCCTGCCGGCGCCAACAGAGGAGCAAGCACACGAGATGCCCGTTCTCGGCGAGGTTCACACCATTGCTGGAGGTTTTTCCGGCGGAGGACCCACCGCCTCCCAGCGAAAGAAATACGCGAGGGGGGTCAACTCGATCGAAGAAAGGATCTCGGGTGAGCCGTGGGAATCGGACCTCGTGTTCACGAGAGGGGATCTTCGAGACATGGTGTCGTATGACAATGACCCCGTGGTCATTTCGGTTGTCACGGCTGGAAGAAAAGTGCACAGGGTTCTTGTCGACCAGGGAAGTTCAGCAGACGTCATGTTCTGGTCGACATTCAACAAGTTACGATTGTCTCCCGACCTTTTGAGGCCCTACACAGGGTGCCTATATGGGTTTGCGGATAACCAGGTGGAAGTCCGAGGCTACCTGGAGTTGAGGACTACGTTCAGGGATGGAGAGGCCTCGCGTATCGAAAGCATCCGGTAATTGGTCGTAAACGCCAACTCCGCCTACAACATTTTGTTGGGCAGACCGGCGTTGAATAGGCTGAACGCAGTAGCCTCCGCGCGCCATATGAAGATGAAGCTGCCGGACCTCAGCGGCAAGGTGATAGTCATCAAGTCGGATCAGGAGGAGGCACGGAAGTGTTATGAAAACAGCCTGAAAACGAAGAAAAGCGTGTTCATGGTGTTTGAGCGTCCGCCCAGTGTGGACACATCGATGATTGAGGCGACGCCCCCCGGGACAACGCCTGACGAGGCCACACCCGTGAGGGCGACGCCCGAGGTAGATACACTCATGGAGGAGGGACCTGACGATACGGCGCCCGTGGAAGAGGCGGCGCCCATTCAGGATAATAGCAGGGATCAGCAGGCGGCTAACGCCGTGGAGAGGGAGATTGGCGGCAAAACGTTTAAGTTAGGGCGTTTGCTGAGCCAAGAAGAGCAGGAGGGGGTGCCAGAGGTGATTTCACGCCATTTGGATGCCTTCGCATGGTCTGCCTCAGATATGCCTGGCATCGACCCGGATTTCCTATGTCATCACCTCAGCATGGACGCCACGGTCCGCCTCGTGCGCCAAAGAAGGAGAAAGTTTAACGAAGAGAGGCAGCTGGTGGTAAAGGAGGAAACGCAAAAGCTGTTGAGTGTTGGCCACATCAGGGAGATTCAATACCCTGAGTGGTTAGCCAACGTTGTCCTGGCGAAGAAAGCGAATGGGAAGTGGAGGATGTGCGTGGACTTCACGGACTTAAATAAGGCGTGCCCGAAGGACTCGTACCCACTACCCAGCATCGACGTGTTGGTGGATAGTGCATCCGGCTGCAAGGTGCTAAGCTTCCTGGATGCATTCTCGGGATACAACCAGATCAAAATGCACCCGAGAGATGAGAGCGAAACTGCATTCATGACAGAGACTTGCAGTTACAGTTACAGTTACAAGGTGATGCCTTTTGGGCTGAAAAACGCGGGCGCCACCTACCAAAGGCTGATGGACAAGGTCCTAGCGCCCATGTTAGGAAGGAATGTATACGCCTACGTGGACGACATGGTAGTGGCGTCGCAGGATAGGGAACAGCACGTGGCAGACCTAGAGGAGCTGTTCGTCACTATATCCAAATATCGCCTCAAACTAAACCCTGAGAAGTGTGTCTTCGGGGTAGAGGCCGGTAAGTTCCTAGGTTTCATGCTCACGGAGAGGAGAACAGAGGCGAACCCCGACAAATGCGTAGCGATTATCGCCATGCGAAGCCCGACATCAGTAAAGGAAGTGCAGCAGCTGACAGGGTGGATGGCGACGCTCTCAAGGTTTGTTTCCGCCGGGGGAGAGAAGGGGCACCCATATTTCCAGTGCCTCAAGAGAAATAGTCGCTTTGCATAGACTGACGAATGCGAAGCGGCTTTCAGTATGTTGAAAGAATACCTGGCGACGCCACCGGTCCTCTGCAAACCGGTAACAGGCGTGCCCCTCCGGCTGTACTTCACGGTGACAGAGCGGGCTATCAGCTCTGTGCTGGTCCAAGAGCAGGACCAGAGTCAAAAGCCCATCTATTTCGTGAGCAAGGTATTACAAGGCGCGGAGACGAGATACCAGGCGCTGGAGAAGGCAGCGTTAGCAGTGGTGTTTTCAGCCAGGAGGCTCCGTCATTACTTCCACAGCTTTACGGTGGTAGTGATGACAAACCTCCCTATGCAGAAGGTGTGGCAGACCTAGAGGAGCTGTTCGTCACTATATCCAAATATCGCCTCAAACTAAACCCTGAGAAGTGTGTCTTCGGGGTAGAGGCCGGTAAGTTCCTAGGTTTCATGCTCACGGAGAGGAGAACAGAGGCGAACCCCGACAAATGCGTAGCGATTATCGCCATGCGAAGCCCGACGTAAGTAAAGGAAGTGCAGCAGCTGACAGGGTGGATGGCGACGCTCTCAAGGTTTGTTTCCGTCGGGGGAGAGAAGGGGCACCCATATTTCCAGTGCCTCAAGAGAAATAGTCGCTTTGCATAGACTGACGAATGCGAAGCGGCTTTCAGTATGTTGAAAGAATACCTGGCGACGCCACCGGTCCTCTGCAAACCGGTAACAGGCGTGCCCCTCCGGCTGTACTTCACGGTGACAGAGCGGGCTATCAGCTCTGTGCTGGTCCAAGAGCAGGACCAGAGTCAAAAGCCCATCTATTTCGTGAGCAAGGTATTACAAGGCGCGGAGACGAGATACCAGGCGCTGGAGAAGGCAGCGTTAGCAGTGGTGTTTTCAGCCAGGAGGCTCCGTCATTACTTCCACAGCTTTACGGTGGTAGTGATGACAAACCTCCCTATGCAGAAGGTGTGGCAGACCTAGAGGAGCTGTTCGTCACTATATCCAAATATCGCCTCAAACTAAACCCTGAGAAGTGTGTCTTCGGGGTAGAGGCCGGTAAGTTCCTAGGTTTCATGCTCACGGAGAGGAGAACAGAGGCGAACCCCGACAAATGCGTAGCGATTATCGCCATGCGAAGCCCGACGTCAGTAAAGGAAGTGCAGCAGCTGACAGGGTGGATGGCGACGCTCTCAAGGTTTGTTTCCGCCGGGGGAGAGAAGGGGCACCCATATTTCCAGTGCCTCAAGAGAAATAGTCGCTTTGCATAGACTCACGAATGTGAAGCGGCTTTCATTATGTTGAAAGAATACCTGGCGACGCCACCGGTCCTCTGCAAACCGGTAACAGGCGTGCCCCTCCGGCCGTACTTCACGGTGACAGAGCGGGCTATCAGCTCTGTGCTGGTCCAAGAGCAGGACCAGAGTCAAAAGCCCATCTATTTCGTGAGCAAGGTATTACAAGGCGCGGAGACGAGATACCAGGCGCTGGAGAAGGCAGCGTTAGCAGTGGTGTTTTCAGCCAGGAGGCTCCGTCATTACTTCCACAGCTTTACGGTGGTAGTGATGACAAACCTCCCTATACAGAAGGTGTTGCAGAAGCCTGACGTGGTTGGAAGAATGGTGCGCTGGGCGGTGGAGTTGTCAGAATTCGACATCCAGTATGAGCCTAAAGGATCCATCAAAGGGCAAGTATATGCTGATTTTGTGGCAGAACTCTCGCCCGGAGGTGAACAAGAGGTGGAGGTGGGCTCACAGTGGTTGCTCTCGGTTGATGGCTCTTCCAACCAACAAGGGAGTGGTGCGGGAATAGTCTTGGAAGGACCCAATGGCGTGCTGATTGAGCAAGCTCTGCGCTTCGCCTTTAAGGCAAGTAATAATCAGGCTGAATACGAAGCTCTGATCGCAGGAATGCTCCTGGCCAAGGAGATGGGCGCGCAGAACCTCTTGGTGAAAAGCGATTCCCAGTTGATTACTGGGCAGGTGTCGGGTGAGTTCCAGGCGAAAGACCCGCAGATGGCGGCGTATCTGAAATACGTCCAACTATTGAAGGGAGCATTTAACGCTCTTGCGCTGATACATGTCCCAAGGGAGCAGAATGCCAGAGCCGACCTGCTTGCCAAGCTGGCCAGCTCAGGCAAGGGGGTAGACAGAGGACAGTGATCCAAGAGACGCTCAAAGCTCCGCGTAAATTCGTGGAAGATAACAGGGTGGATGTCCTCCAGATTTGTACATAAAGAGGGAGTCCAAGGAGTCATCGTTCTTTGATCCAAGATACGCTGAAGACGCCCCGCATCAGCGCATACGCGGACACGCCCGAAGAAGGAAGGCAGATGCAAATATGTGCCTTAGCCGAAGGAGACACCTGGATGACGCCATACAGGCGGTACCTGGCGGATGGGGCTCTCCCCGTGGAGCCTGAAGAGGGTAAGAAGGTTAAGAGAAATGCCGCAAGATACACTCTGGTGGACGGAGTGTTGTTCAGGCACGGGTTCACTCACCCTATCTTAACGTGCGTAAGTGGCGACGAGTGTACCAGAATAATGGCGGAGCTCCACGAAGGCATTTACGGGAGCCACGTAGGGGGAAGGTCCTTAGCCTCCAAGGTGATACGCGCAGGCTTCTTCTGGCCAACGGTAAAAGAGGATTGCGCGCGACATGTCCAGCGCTGCAAGCAATGTTAAAAGCACGCTGACTGGCACAAGGCGCCGCCAGAAGAGCTGCGATCCATATACAGCCCGTGGCCTTTCCATACCTGGGGGATTGACATCCTAGGTCCGTTCCCACTGGCGATAAGGCAGATGAAGTACTTGATCGTTGCCATCGACTACTTCACCAAGTGGATAGAGGCAGAGCCCGTGGCCCAGATCACTGCGCACAAGGTGCAACACTTTGTGTGGAAGAACATTGTGTTCCATTTTGGCGTACCTAGGCGGCTGATATCCGATAATGGAACCCAGTTCGCCAGTCAGCAGTTGAGAAACCTGTGTGCTGAGGTAGGCATCAAGCAAGTGTTCGCATCAGTCGAACACCCTCAGACTAACGGGCAAGTAGAGTCAGCAAACAGAGTTTTGCTAAGGGGACTAAAGAGAAGGCTAGAGAAGGCCAAAGGGGCGTGGGCGGAGGAAGTACCAATGATCGTTTGGGCATACCATACCACGCCCCAATCTTCTACCATGGAGACGCCTTTCAGTTTGGTGTATGGGTCGGATGCGATGATCCCGGTAGAAATACACGAAAGCTCGCCAGGTTTTCAAAACTTTGTGGTTGAGGAATCCAACGAAGAAAGGCGGGTGAACCTGGATCTACTAGACGAAGCCAGGGAGGAAGCCAGAATAAAAGCCCAAGCGGTAAAGGGAAGAGTAGAGCGACAATATAGCTCTAAGGTAAAGCCACGACAGTTTCAGATTGGCGACCTAGTTATGAGGAAAGCCCACCCATACGAGCTGGAGAATAAGCTGTCTCCCAAGTGGACCGGACCCTTCAGAGCTCTTCATTGTCCACAAAAAACCTTAATGACAAACAAGGTAAAACAAGACCTACCTCACCCACCTCCCTCACGTAAAAATGAAAAAGACAAAGAAAGCCAAGTTGACATGAGTCTTATCCTTTCACCTCCAAGGTGTTTTCCTTCCTTATCTTTTTCATTACCCAAGGTTTCTATTTCAACACCATCTTGGTTAAAAAGTGTTAGGGATGATTTCATACCTCCTAATGATTTTCACCACTTAAGAGGCCTTTTTCCAAAAGATATCATCATTCCCAAACAAATTTTTCCAACTTGGTCGATTTATAGAAGCTCCTTTTCTGAAATCCCATTGTTTACAAAAGCTAAGTCATGTTTGCCTTTTTCTTCCACTTTTACTTGTAAAACTAAACTGACTTTGTTATATGCAGGGATTCAGAATTCGTGGACGAATTCTCTCCAACTCGAGGAGTATGATGAGAATCAAATAAAGGAGGCTTTTATTAATGAAGGGAAAGGTCATTCACCTACACATTTGAAGTTCTTCCTTCTAGTCTTTTCAAAATTAAAAAGAAGACATAAAATAAAGAGAGGATCAAGCCATAAAGCCAAAGAAGTCTACAAGCTTTCAAGAATAGGCTTCATTTAAATATCTCTCTTTATAGTTTCTTTTATAAATTTGTAAATAATATAGAATGTTTAAATACATAGTTTTTAGGAAAGGTGCTTAGAGGGAAACCTTAGATACCTCTTTTGTAAAAGCATCTTTAGGCATTAGTTTAGAATTTTCTAGAAGGTGACTCTTCATGCTTCACTTTAGGTGCTAGAAGTGAGTAGCATGCAAGGGACTTTTGGTTAGCTTGTTTTGTAAGCTTCATGACCAGCCCTTGCTCCTATAAAAGGAGGGCTTAGGTCATTCACAATTCAGATTTGGAATTTGTAGTAAAGAAACTCTCCCAATTTGGTGATTGAGTGAGTGAGATTTGATTTCTCCTCTTCCTAGTCTCATCTTGAGTGCCTTGGTTCTCTCAAGTGGCGGCATTGCACACTTATCTTGGAGCATTCACACTTCAAGTGGCGTGTTCATCAACCAAGAACTACAACCACATAAGTCCTCTTTCTTCTCCATCTTCTCATTCCATTTCCGTGCCTATTTGAATTCCCAAACATGTCTTAGGTTCCTTTCTTGCTTTCTATTCGGTGTTCTTGCTTATTTTCATGTTTCAATCGGTTCATCTTCTTTCTCCTTGGATTTGTTCGGTGCATTTCAGTTTTGAAGCATTTTAATCGGTTCATTTCATTTGTTAAGCAATTTAATCGGTTCATTTGCATTTTTACATCTTTTAATTGGTTCAATTGGCAAGAAATGGGTCTTCCATGTGAGTTTGGTGTTTGGTGCAAGTTTTGGTGAGTTCTTGAAACATAGAACATTGATCCAATTCTATTAAAAGTGCCTAAGCTATCTCCAACTCAAGTTGATTCCATAAAATGTCAAAGAATCATCTATATCTTGCTATTGGAATCATATCACTCTCCATGGGCGTGGGCATCGACGCGTGACCTTATCCCAAGTGTTTAGGACCCAGAGTAGGTCTCAACTTTCGTGTTGCGGCAATGGTAAAGCCACTGACGCCTTCAAGAAGCATAGGCGCCGGACATACAGGGTGAAGGCGAAACATGAAGGTAAAATCATACAGACGGAATTCGATAACTCAAAGGTACAAAAATTGTCATCCATAGTTGTGCCGAAAGGACCGATAGTTCAAAGAAGTTACAAGTTCATTGAAGGGGGACAAAAACAAGTACAAAGCGCAAACGAGTAAGGTGGTAGTCGAGGGCGGCGGTTCAGTCATCCAGCTCCAAGGGCACGACCTTCCCGTCAACGATGTGATGAGTGGAATCGCAGTTGGAAACGTCGATTCCCGGGTTCTCACAGACGGCCTAAACCAGAGCCTCTTTGAACCCTTCCTCGAAGGTGCCCTCCATGTCATTGATAAGGGTTTTCTTGTCCTTCTCCAACTCCTCAATGGTGGCGTCCCCAAAAGCTACCTGCTTCTCCAAAGCCTCCTTCTCCACACGGAGTCGGCTGACCTCGATCGGCAGTTTGTCGTGGTCAACCTGGAGAAGGCCCAAAGCCTTGGCCTGAGTAGCCATCTCCCCCTCCATCCGCTCCAGTTCATCAGCCTACTCACAGCATCGCCCCTTCAAGTCCTTCTGAACTTCTTCGTAAGCTTCGACTATGTCTTGGAGGCTTGTTACCTGAACTTGGAGGGTGACTTCCCGAGCGTAAAACTCGGTCTGTAGTTCCATCGCCTCACCCAGCTACTTCTCAGCCTCCTCCTTGGCCTCTTGCGCCAACTTCAGTGAGGCTTGGTAGGCCTCGTTTTGGCGTCCCAGAGTCTTCTTTTCCTCCTCCAAAGCAGCCACCCTTGCTTCCAAGGCCTAGAGGGTTTGTGTCTGCAAAACAGCATTTCTAGCTTGGGCACGCCAGTCGAGGGCCACGGCCAAGAAGGCTCCCAAGTAGAAGGGCATTCCCTCCCTCCTGTCGGAGCCTTCTGGCATTGATCCACCGCTGAAGCCCCTCATCAGATGCATAATTGGAGGAGGGATGGCAATAAGATCGGGGGCGGCGGCGACGGAAGCGGGAGAAACAGAGACCTCTGCCGGTGGCGGGGGTGGAGCAGATTCGGCACCTTCGCCTGTTTCCTCTTGGACCATTGTTGGGGGAAGAGAAGTAGCACTTGGAGGGTTGTCCCTGAAGGAATCCTCTCCCTGGGGCGATGCCGCTGGCATGATGGGAACCCTCGCAACTTTCCTCCTCTTGAAAGGCACCACGCCATCAGAGTCCTCATCATCGGATATAATCTCCAAGACCCGTTTTCCTTTGTCAAGGGGGGTTGGAGCCGGTGATGAAGCCACAGCTAGAGGGACGGCGGCGATGGGCGGAGGAGAGCCGGGTGTTTGAAGCGCCTCGGGGCTATGTGAGGATGGTGAAGATGAGCCTAGTGGGGCTTCGGTACTGGTTGGTGGCGGTAAGGGCAAGGTTAATGAAGGATTTGGGTCAGCAGCAGGGGCGGAAGAGGCGCCAGCCTTGGCGGCACGAGCAGCCTTCATCGCTTTCGCCAAAACCATCCCCTTGGAAGCGTCCATCACTGATCCTACATTCAGACAAACCCAATAGCAGAAGTTAAGACCAAAGCAGTTATAGAAACTCACAAAGCGCGCGAATGAACGAGACGTAAGGCATTTAGCACAAAGGAAAACAGGTGGAAGGGACCAATGGAGCGAGCATGATGCAGTAAAATACAGATAACAGAAAACAATACGAGAGGAGTCTCCCTACCAAAGTAGGTGGTCAGGGAGTGGGCGTTGTATTCGCTCGCGATGAGCTTCAGCGTGTCGAAGACAATCCCAAGGCCAGCCAAGGCCTTGCATACCTCCCTATCAGCAGGGGATAGCTCATCCAGGGCCTTGGCCTTGAGCAGCTTGGGGTGTTCCGTCCAGTACAGGGGAAAGCCGTCCAAGGCCGTGGGGTCGTGCTTGGCGTAGCACACCCTGAAGAATTTTCCCTTCCAGCTTTTGTATGAGTTCTGGAAGAGAGAAAGAAGGATCCTACCTGCGATCCCGGAGAAGCTTACCCAAAAGCTTTTCCCCTTTTCTTCACCTCGAAGAAATGTAAGAAGACATCCACAGAGGGAAGGATGCCTAGATATCCGCAAAGGATTTGGAAGGCCCGAACAAATGCCCAGCTGTTGGGGTGTAGCTGGGCCGGGGCTGTGTTGATCTCTGTAAGAAGTTCCCTCTCGAAGGGCGTGAACGGAAGGCGCACCCCGATGCGTTTAAATACCGTTTGATACATGAAGAAGAAAGGGTTCCCCTTCCTGGGTTTGTCATCCACGCAAACAGGTTCCCCAAGCCTGCCGGGACGAACGGAAATATGCGCATCATGGGTGCGGCAGAAGGCGTTAAAATTGTACAGGTGAGGATCATCGCGATGGTTCTCCAAGTCCTGCATGGTCGTCAGAGTGGTTCTTTCGTTTAAAAAGCTCGTCAGGAGCCCATGTGTAGAAGGCTTTATAGTTGGTCCTTGGGGGAGAACCGGACTTTGATATCGGGCGCACCATGATGCGGATAAATAGCTGAAGAAAGAAGAAAGGAAAAGGGTTTTAACAAGCGATGCCAAGGCAGAAAAGGGAACAAAACCCTAGAAAAATGCCACCCCCGCGAGGAAACCCAGAAAGGAGGGGAAGAGAACGGAGAAGAACGGAGGAGCGAAAGAACACAGAAATGCAGAAACATAAACAGTCCCAGGCATTCAAAACGCAGAGAAGCAGTGCAACGAAGAAGAAGAGTCATGGAGATGGAAAAATCATACCTTTGATGTCAAGGTGTGGAGGGAAGCAAAGCGCGAAGGAAAGAGCAGTGATTGCAGAGAAAGGGCTCGAAGGCGATGAACAGTGCAGAAGTGCAGAGAGAATGGATGGAACAGTGGTGTGAGCGCGGGGTTTTGGGTAACTTGAACGTTACATTTGCAACCCAAGAGGCGCTAATTGGGGACCGTGTGATCGTGCCGTGTGTCAAGGGATTGAGCGCTCAAGGTAAGCGCAAGGGACTCTAGAGGCTGGCCATGTGATGAGCCACGTGGCACGCGATTAAGCGTGGCCCCAAAAGGTGTTACTTTCCCCGCTTCAGAGGATGTCCAATCAGCCATTAAGGGCACCCCTTTGGTTCAGAGAGTGTCACGTCAATAATTTGAGAAGTGTTGAGTCAGCAGGGAATGACACGTCACCAGGGTGACACGTGGACGGCGTGGGCGAGGCCTTAGTCTTTGCGCTGAAGACAAGTCTTCAGCTTAAGACTATGGGGCTTGTGTACCGTCCCGTATCCGGGCGTTGACAAAGTCAAGGTCAAAGTCAACGTCGGGGGGTCAAAGTCAACATGAGGCGTCGCCTAGGTGAAGAGACGCCAAGTCCCAGCGTCGCCAAGGTCAAGGCGTCGCCTAGTTAAGGCATCGCCCAGTTAAGGCGTCACCCAACTAGGGCGTCGCCAAGGTCAAATGTCACAAAGGCAAGGCGATCACAGTGTGGCTCCCCGATACCCATGGGTAGGAAAGACCATGGAGGGAGCGACGCCGTGGGAAGGCCTCAAATCCCGATAATCCACGGTAGTAATAAAGAGAAGAGAAAGGTGGCTTCAAGGCCATAGTGATAGCGCTAGTGTAGGGCAGCCTGACTCGTGAAGTGCCCCTGCCGCCTCAGAGACCAATATACTTTGTTCCTACCGGTTGACAAGAACATGCTTCATGCGTAGCTGCAACTAGCGTAACAAGGACACCTTCGTCTTGGTTCCAGATCTTCACCCTACACCACCGTGAGTACCTGAAACAGAGAGAACAAAGAGCGCCCTCGCGGCCATTTGCATTCCGACGATCAAGTCAGCAAGCAGAAAACACCAAACACCTTCGTATCGGAGCACCGTAACTGAGTGCTCTGAAGGCGCGTAACTGAATTGTAACTAACTTTTCTCTCTCTCCAATCACTCGTGCGTACAATGTGTAAGCGAGCAAATGACTAGAATGTGTGTGTAAATTGTGTAAAGCGTACCTCACTAAGCTTTCAGAGAAGCTTATATACCTTGGGTTTCAACGCTTACTGCCACGTGGCCTTTCTAACTTAATCGCAACTCCATGTGGAAGGCCTTACGACGCTGTAACCCAACTTAGGGAAATCCCAGCGTGTAAGTCTTCCTTCCTCAAAGTGCATCTGGCGCAAGGGGTGACTACCTGGGTGACAACTCATGCGCCCCAGGTTCTAGTCACTCGCCCTAGGAGTGTATCAACCTTCCTTTCGCACCATGCACATGGATTACCCCTGGGCGTGGCCCTCTCCCGGGTCGTATCTATCCCAGGGATTCTCCAGAGGTGGCGTGGGTACTTCACGAGTCAGGTTACTCCCTACTGGTACTGGGGATATGGCCTTGAAGCCACCTTTCTCTTTCCCTTATTATTGTTTTGAGGTACCGGGGCCCGAGGCCTCCTCGTCCGTGCCGTGGCCTCTTATTGTGTCGTCACCTCCACGGTCTTCCCTACCCGTGGGTATCGGGGGATGGCAGCATTGATGCCTGAACCTGGCGACGCCCACACATGGCGACGCCCACACTTGGCGATGCCCACACCTGGCGATGCCCACACCTGGCGACGCCCACACCTAGCGATGCCCAAAGCGGTCAACTCTGACTTTCCTCCCTGGAGCCCCCCTTGGTGGGTCCCGCCATATGTTTGACTTTGACTTTGACTTTGACAATGGTCAACACCCGGGGACGGGTCGGTACACAAGCCCCCCAGTCTTGAGCTGACAACTGTTTTCAGCGAAAAGACTAAGGCCTCGCCCTACCGTCCACGTGGCGTTCTGATGACGTGACATTCTCTAAGCTGGTGACGTGACACTCTCTGCTGGTGATGTGACACCTTAAGTCATGCCTTAATCTCCTGACACGTGGCTCAATCTCACGGCCACAACTTAATGTCTCTCGCACTCTTCAAGTTTATGTTAAGTCTTTCAAAATCGCGCGCTTCAGTTACTGTTTTATCACTTTTCGCATTCCTCAACATTGTTCATCTTCTTGAAGCTTTCTCTGCGTTCTCTCTTCACACCTCAAGCCTTCATCATCCCGATCATTCAAAGGTATGATTTTTCTCCTTCGATGGCTCTTTCTCTTGACTTTTTGTGTTAATATTATTGCCTGGGTCTATTTATTTTCTTTGCACTCGCACTTTTCCTTCCTCATTTCTATGTTTCCCCTCTTCTCAATCTCTCACGTGGGTAGGGTTTTTCCTAGGGTTTCTTCCCCTTTTTCGCCTTAACTCTCATTTGCTAAACCTTTATTCTTCTTCATTCTTCAGTTTCCTTCATGGCGCGTACTAAAACGACTGCCAACCCTCCACCTCCACGGGTCAACTACAGAGCCCTATACCCTTGGGCCCCCGATGAGTTGTTCTCTGAGTGCTCAAGCTTAACCTCCCTGAAGGATTGGCGGGACCACGTAGGCGACCCAAACGTCTACCAGTTTAGTGCCTTCGCTAGGAGGCACGACGCATACATCTCTGTGCAGCACTACACTCCAGGCGAGCCTGTCTGCGTAGACGATAGGTCAAACAATGGGGTGCCCTTCTTCTTCTACCAAACGGTGTTCAAACGCATTGGAATGCGTTTTCCCTTTTCTGGATTCGAGAGGGAGCCTTTGACTGAGATCAACGTCGCCCCTGCCCAGCTACACCCAAATAGCTGGGCCTTCGTCAAGGCGTTTGGAATCCTTTACAGATACTTTGGCCAGCCCCCCTTCGTGGACATCTTCCTCCACTTCTTCGAGGTTAACAAGCAAGGGAAAAGCCTATGGGTGAGCTTCAGCGGTATTGCTGGAAGAGTTCTTCTTTCCCTGTTCCAGCAATCCTACAAAGGATGGAGGAGAAAATTCTTCAGGGTGTGCTGCACCGAGCATGACAGCGCCGCGTGTACCGCTCATCCCCGCACACCGGCTCCCCTGGGGTGCAAGGAAGCATTGCGATATCATCGTCGTGCCTTTTCGCGAAGGCATGGTGATCATAGGTGCTTGGGTCCCATACATGGTCCCTCCATGCTTTGGTAGAAACTAGACTCGAGCACTCGTCAAGTAGTTCCTCCGGAGCCCATGCTTAAAGGTCCCTATGATTAACTCCGGAGGAAGGAGGGTTGGCAGTCATCTTGGCACGCGCTGTCAACGAAGAAACTGAAGGTTGAAGAATAGAAGAAGATTCAGCAATACGGTAAAGGAAAAAGAATCGTCAAAGAAGAAAGCTATACCTTTAGGAGGTCGGGACAATGAAAGTTGAAGGTGCGAGGAGAGAATGCAGAGAAAGTTCTTTGGAAAGGAAGAAGAACAGTATGAAAAATGCGAAAGAATGAAAATAGAAAGTGGAGCGCGGGATTTCAAGGACTCAAATGTTGCAACTGAAGCGCAATGGACGCCGAATGGGCACTGTGCGATTGAGCCACGTGTCAGGAGATTAATGTACGACCCAAGACGTCACTTTTCTCGCTCAGAAAGTGTCGCGTTATCAGGGTCCTTGAAGGTACGTCGCGTCGGCGGCGCAGAGAATGTCACATCAACCGGTCAGAAAGTGACACGTCATCAAAATGTCACGAGGACAATAGAGCGAGGCCTTAGTCTTTTCGCTGAAACAAGTGTCAGCTCAAGACTGGGGGGCTTGTGTACCGTCCCGTCCCCGGGCGTTGACCAAAAGTGGAAAGTCAACGTGTGGTAGGACCCCTTGTGGGACGCAAGGAAGAAAGTCAACAGATTGACCACCTGAGGCATCGCCGGGTTAATACGTCGCCAATAGAGGGCGTCGCCTTGACCAGGCATCGCCTGAGAAAGGCGTCGCCGGGTTAAAGCATCGCCGAGTAACGACGTCGCCGGGTTAAGGCGTCGCCAAGACAAAACACCAAGCTAAGACATTGCAAGGAGGCTTCGGGCCTTGATAGTTCAGAACAGTAGCAAAGAGGAGAGAAAGGTGGCCTCAGGGCCATAAGTTCTAGTACCAGTAGGGGGTAACCTGACTCGTGAAGTACCCACGCCACTTGATGGAGGAGGGCCAAGCTCACCCCACCATGGAAGCCAAGACCCAAGACTAGACCGTCTAGAACCATGTGAGGAGCGTCTAGACTCAAGAGGAGAGCGTCTAGCACATGATAAGGAGCGGCTACAAGAGGAGCGTATAGGAGGAAGCCTAGACCGTCTAGGACCTATCACTAGGTCCATGACCAAGTCCCTTCACGCACAAATGGGTCTAGCTACGGATTGGAGGGAGAAAAACCTATACATGTTACATGGAGGCCCATTAGGGGTGGCTTAGTAATTAGTGTAGTGTTAGAAAGCACAAACTTGTCTTATATGTGATTTTCCCTAGATTTTGTGCATATTCTAGAACCTTGTCTCACATGGCCGGCCATGTGGTCCATGTGCCATGTGCCTTCACATTTCCATTTCATTTTGATTACATTTCATGTGGAATTAGCTTAGGATTTACGACCTCCTTAGCCTATAAAAGGAGATGCCTAGCTCTTGTATTTTCAAGATTAATGAGAGTAAAGTTATGCTGCCAACATTGTGCCATACTTTGTTTTTCCCTAGTTTCTAGGATCTAATCTTCATCTTCATCACCTACCATAGAGCTGGCCGAACCTCCCTCTTTCCATACACATCATGCACCTTGAAGATCACCATAGCTCCTATGAGGATCTTGCACATCTCAATCCATAGCTTCCGCACCCATTGATCATGATTCCGAGAAGAGCTCCATGAATTTGCCATCACCACTGCTTGGAGACCCTGGGACAGATACGACCCATGAAAGGGCCACATCCAGGGGTGAACCACGTGCATGGTACGAGAGAAAGGCAGATACACCCCAGGGCGTGTGACTCGAGTCTGGGGCGCATGAGTTGGCGCCCAGAAAGTCACCCCACGCGCCAGATGCACCCCAAGGAAGGAGGACTCACACAATGGATTAACCCTAAGTTGGGTTACGGTGCTGTGAAGCCCTCCGCACAGAATGACGATCAACTTAGAAGGAGGGAGTTTTAACCTAATTCTCGCAGTTTTACACAAAGCACTAACCCTAGTTGTTCTCGCTGCGCACCCACTGTGAGCACAAGGCAATTAGGGCAACACAGTTCTAGTCACTCAGTTATTTCTGACCACCTTCAGAGGGTGTGTCACATTGATGTTTCTCGCTAGCTGACTTGATCATCGGAGTGCAAACGGCCGCGAGGGCGCCCCGTTGCTCACTTCTTTTCAGGTATCGCAAACGGAGCATAACGAAGGTGCCCTAGCTCGCGAGGACAAGCCACGCACAAAGACGATCCCGATCAGCCGGCCGGAACATTTGGCGCCCACCGTGGGGTCGATTTAAAACATCAGTCCCACTACACAAGTTTTTCAGTTCCAGTTCTCAAAGCCCAGATAAGTTAAGAGGATTTCCAGAAAGCCATGACCACCAGACCTGCACGCGCCAGGAGTGAGGAAATGACCATGCAACAACTCATGGGCATGATGCAAGGGCTGCAGGAAGCAATGACGGCGTCAAAAGCGGAGCAAGAGCGCATGCAGGCAGATCTCGCAGCATCTCAGGCGAGAAACGATGAGCTCCACCGCCCCAATGAGGAGTTACGTCGTGGCTGGCGCGATGTAGACGAAACTGAGACTGCCTCCCCACCCAGAGAATTCACCACACCGTTCTCACAGGCGATCCTAGAGATAGAAATCCCCAGTACGTTCACGGGGCCCAAGGTAACCTTCACAGGGATGGAGGATCCTGAGGCGCACCTCACAGCGTTCTACACACAGATGATGTTGGTTGGCGGTTCTGATGCCGTAAGGTGCAAGCTCTTTATGAGCACGTTGACTGGGATGGCTATGGATTGGTTCACTAGCCTCCCAGAGGGTCACATCACGTCCTTTGCACAGCTCTCGCGACTATTCAGGGAGCAATATCTAGCCAACAGGGCCCCAACCCCAGTTTCGTACGACCTTTTCGACGTAAAGCAGTATCAAGGGGAGACCCTGAAAGAGTACATAAGCCGTTTCGGGGCACAGGTGGTGAAAGTGGGTACCACAGACGAGCCCATGATCGTGTACGCCTTTATGAAGGGGGTGTGTCCTGGATCTTTTAGTAAATCGCTTAACCACAGCCGCCCCAAAACCTTTGCTGAAGTAAGGTGTCGAGCAGTAGAACACATTGCCTCAGAGGGCGAGGCGTACGAGAAATGCACGACTGTAGCACCTGCGCGACCAAGGGCGCAGATACGCACACAACCCGCTAGGATCCACGAGGCCGCCACAGAAAGAAGAAACCCAGACAGGAAGCGCACCTACGAGACAAGGAGGACCCAGTCTAAGGGCCAAGCAGAAGGAAGGAGAGAGGGAAATAGACCACTAAGGCACAACTTTGTGGTAGAACTCAAAGACCTCATCGTTGTGCCCAACATAGCTGACAGGTTGAGGCTACCAGTGAAGTCTGACAAGGTGCTGGGACCTCACAAGGAATTATGGTGCGAATTTCACGAGGCATTTGGGCACCATATTAACAACTGCTTAGCGCTGGGATATCAGTTGGATGAGCTTGTGAAGAAGGGTTTCCTGAAAGATTATCTCGCTGGGTCCACCACGACCACAGTCTCGGCAACGCCAGAGGAGGGCCAAGCACACGAGGTGCCAGTCCATGGGGAGTTTCACACCATCTCTGGTGGATTTTCTGAAGGAGGGCTGGCTGCCCCTCAACGAAAGGGGTACGTGAGGTCAGTGAGACCAGTAGCAGAGGAATTTTCGGACGACCCTTGGGAATCAGACCTCGTGTTCACGAGGGCAGGTCTATGCCCAGGGCAGTGACCTGCCCACAGGACGGGATGCCATCCCACGTACGGGATGTCATCCCACACGACAATGACCCCGTGGTCATCACAGTGGTCACAGCAGGAAGGAAGGTGCATAGAGTTCTCGTCGACCAGGGCAGTTCCGCAGATGTCATGTTCTGGACGACCTTTAACAAGCTACAGTTATCCCCTGGCCTCTTGAGACCCTATACTAGATGCTTTTATGGATTTGCAGATAACCCAGTAGAGGTACGTGGTTACTTTGAGCTGAGGACGACGTTCACTGATGGAACGGCGTCGCGTACCGAAAGCATCCGGTACTTGGTGGTTAACGTCGACTCAGCTTACGACATTTTGTTGGGCAGACCCGCCCTAAACAGATTGAGGGCAGTACCCTCCACTCGCCACATGAAGATGAAGTTGCCAGATCTTAGCGGCAAAGTGATAGTCATCAAGTCGGACCAGAAAGAAGCCCGAAAGTGTTATGAGAATAGTTTAAGAACAAAGAGAAGCGTGGTCATGGTGATTGAACGACCACCTGTCTCAGAATCGCCAGTAGAATTAGAATCATTGGAAGAGGCGACACCCGCAGAACCCACACCTGTCGATGCCTTACCTAGAGGGGTGATGCCCATGGAGGATGCGCGTACAGAAGGAAGATGTCGTGATGCTTCGCCCGCAGAAGAAGAGCCAGAGGAGGCGATGCCCGATGAATCCGTTGTGGCGACGCCTATGGAAGAGGATTCCCCGGACGAGTCTCTTGCAGAGAATGTGCAGAATGAGCAACCCCGACCAGAAGGTAACATAGTGGAAAGGCAAATAGGGGGCAAGGTGTTCAAATTAGGGCACTTGTTGAGCCAGGGGAGCAAGAAGAGGTAGCTGCAGTAATCTCGTGCCACTTAAATGCTTTCGCATGGACTGCGGCGAATATGCCGGGTATTGACCCAGACTTTTTGTGCCATCGCCTCACCATGGACGCAAAGGTTCGCCCTGTGAGACAAAGAAGGAGGAAGTTCAACGAAGAACGAAGCCTCGTCGTGAGGGAAGAAACACAGAAGCTGCTCAGTGCTGAACACATCAGGGAGATACAATACCCTGAGTGGTTAGCAAATGTAGTTTTAGTGAAGAAGGCGAATGGGAAGTGGAGAATGTGCGTTGACTTGACAGATTTGAACAAAGCATGCCCCAAAGATTCGTACCCACTGCCCAACATTGACGCATTAGTGGATAACGCCTCGGGTTGCAAGATGTTGAGCTTCTTGGATGCGTTCTCAGGTTACAACCAGATCAGGATGCATCCCAGGGACGAAAGCAAAACGGTGTTCATGACCGAGACGTGCAGCTACTGTTATAAGGTGATGTCGTTTGGTTTGAAAAATGCAAGCGCCACCTACCAAAGGTTGATGGACAAGGTCCTAACACCCATGCTGGGAAGGAACGTGCAGGCCTACGTAGATCACATGGTAGTAACTTCACACGAGATAGGACAGCACGCAGCTGATCTTGAAGAACTGTTTGCTACCATATCGAATTATCACCTCAAGCTAAACCCAGAAAAATGCGTTTTTGGTGTGGAGACAGGGAAGTTCTTAGGTTTCATGCTCACGGAAAAGGGGATAGAAGCAAATCCTGACAAGTGCGCGGCCATCATCGCCATGAGGAGTCCAACCTCAGTGAAAGAAGTTCAACAACTAACAGGGCGAATGGCAACATTATCGAGAATCGTATCAGCCGGGGGAGAGAAAGGCCACCCTTACTTCCAGTGCCTCAAAAGGAATAGCCGTTTCGCATGGATAGACGAGTGTGAAGCAGCGTTTCTCAAACAGAAGGAGTACTTGGCGACGCCACCTGTGCTTTGCAAGCCACACGTAGGCGTCCCCCTCCGCTTGTACTTTGCGGTGACTGAGTGGGCCATTAGCTCTATACTTGTCCGGGAACAAGACCAGGTACAGAAGCCCATCTACTTCGTGAGTAAGGCCCTACAAGGCCCAGAACTGAGGTACCAGTCACTAGAGAAGGCGGCGCTAGCAGTGGTGTTCTCGGCACGAAGGCTTCGCCACTATTTCCACAGCTTCACAGTGGTGGTAATGACAAACCTTCCCATCCAGAAGGTGCTCCAAAAGCCAGACGTGGCCGGGAGGATGGTTCGCTGGGTAGTAGAACTGTCGGAGTTTGACATTCGATACGAGCCCAAGGGATCCATCAAAGGGCAGGTCTATGCAGATTTCGTGGCAGAGCTATCACCAGGGGGAGACCCCCAAGAAGGGGAATTTGGGTCGCAGTGGATGCTCTCTGTTGATGGGTCCTCCAACCAGCAGGGGAGCGGTGCTGGGATCATCTTGGAGGGGCCTAACGGAGTGTTGATTGAGCAAGCTTTACGCTTCGCCTTCAAAGCAAGCAACAACCAAGTGGAGTACGAGGTGTTAATCGCTGGTATGCTTTTGGCCAAGGAGATGGGGGCGCAAAGCCTCCTGGCAAAGAGTGACTCCCAATTGGTCACAGGACAGGTAACAGGGGAGTATCAGGCGAATGACCCACAAATGGCCGCATACTTGAGGTACGTTGAGGTGTTGAAGAGAGCCTTCGCTGCGTTTGAGTTGGTGCATGTCCCTAGGGAACAAAATGCCAGAGTTGACCTGCTTGCCAAGCTGGCCAGCTCAGGCAAGGGGGGAAGGCAGAGGACCGTAATACAGGAGACCCTCAACGCGCCGCGAAAGTTCGTTGCAGACAACAGGGTGGACGTCCTTCATGTTAGTACAACAAGAGGAAAACCAAGGAGTCATCGCTCTCTGAGTGAAGATACGGCGAGGGCACCCTGCATCAGTACTTATGCTGCCTCGCCAGAAGAAGAAGGGGGCACACAGGTATGTGCTTTGGAGGAAGGCGACACATGGATGACCCCCTATAGGCGGTACCTAGTGGACGGAATTCTCCCAGCAGAACCAGAAGAGGGCAAGAAGATTAAGAGGAATGTCGCAAGGTACACCCTGGTAGACTGGACATTGTTCAGACATGGGTTTACGCACCCTATCTTGACATGTGTAAGCGGCGATGAGTGCACCAGGATAATGGTTGAGCTCCACGAAGGTATTTGTGGGAGCACGTGGGAGGAAGATCCTTGGCATCCAAGGTAATACGCGCAGGGTTTTTCTGGCGAACAGTAAGAGAGGATTGGGTGCGGCACGCCCAGCTTTGCAAGCAATGCCAGAGGCACGCTGATTGGAACAAAGCGCCGCCAGAAGAACTGAGATCCATATACAGCCCATGGCCTTTCCATACTTGGGGGATTGACATCCTAGGCCCATTCCCATTGGCGATAAGGCAGATGAAGTACTTGATCGTTGCCATCGAATACTTCACCAAGTGGATAGAAGTCGAACCAGTGACACAGATCACCGCGCACAAGGTACAACACTTTGTTTGGAAGAACATTGTGTGTCATTTCGGGGTACCAAGGCGTCTCATTTCAGACAATGGCACCCAGTTCGCGAGCCAACAGTTGGGGAAGCTATGTGCGGAAGTAGGAATCAAGCAGGTGTTTGCGTCGATCGAACACCCCCAGACAAATGGGCAGGTTGAGTCAGCAAACAGAGTTTTGTTGAGGGGTTTGAAACACAGATTAGAAAAGGCTAAAGGGGCGTGGGCAGATGAAGTACCAAGGATTGTATGGGCTTACCACACCACGCCTCAATCCTCCACCATGGAGACACCTTTCAGCCTAGTATATGGATCGAACGCCATGATCCCAGTAGAGATCCACGAGAGCTCGCCTCGTTTCCTGGGTTTCGTGGCGGAAGAGTCCAATGAAGAAAGGAGGGTGAACCTGGACCTGATAGATGAAGCTAGAGAAGAAGCGAAAATCAAAGCCGAGGCCGTAAAGAGAAGAGTGGAGCGTCTGTACACCTCCAAGGTAAAGCTGCGACAGTTCCAGGTTGGTGATCTGGTCATGAGGAAGGCCCACCCCTACGAATTAGAAAACAAGTTGTCTCCCAAGTGGACCGGACCGTTCAGGATAACCAAGGCCAAAGGGATGGTTCGTATAAGCTAGAGACTTTAGAAGGGGTCCCATCCCACATAGCTGGAATGCGGCGAATTAAAGTTTTATTTCAATTGATGTTATTCCAGTTGAAGTTTGTAAAGGGGACACTCTTTTTCCCTCCCGGGGGTTTTTTAAAGAGGTCACCCAAATAAAGAAAGGAGAAGTTTAAGATATTTTTGCTCTAGTTTTTCTCTTATCAGAATGTAAGGTCAAAGGTTAAAGAAACAAAGACGAAAACTTGGGGCACCATCGAGACGAGACGTCGCCAAGACAAGTTGTTGCTAGGATGAATCGTCGCCAAACCCAGTCGCCGCCCAGATAAGGCGATGCCAAGATAAGGCGCCGCCGAGATAAGGCGTTGCTAAGACAGGGCATCGCCAAGATAATGATGCCAAGAAAAGGTGTCACTAGAACAGGGCGTCGCCAGCACAAGGCATCGCCAGATAATCGAGCAGAAGACGAGTTCAAGGCGAGATAACAGGTATGTCTAGTACGAGTTAAAATCCGGGCGCTTAGTCCTTGATCAGGGGTTAAGGGATTCCTTCGAGGCACCCCCTCCTCAAGTATGAACAACTAGCCCCGGTATCAGATATTAGTATGAGTTAAAATCCGGGCGCTTAGTCCTTGATCAGGGGTTAAGGGATTCCTTCGGAGCACCCCCTCCTCAAGTATGAACAACTAGCCCCGGTATCAGATATCAGTATGAGTTAAAATCCGGGCGCTTAGTCCTTGATCAGGGGTTAAGGGATTCCTTCGGGGCACCCTCTCCTCGAGTATGAACAGCTAGCCCCGATATCAAATATCAGTACGAGTTAAAATCCGGGCGCTTAGTCCTTGATCAGGGGTTAAGGGATTCCTTCGAGACACCCCCTCCTCAAGTATGAACAGCTAGCCCCGGCACCAGAGAAATTTAGAAAAACATGTGGGTATCTAGTCCCTGAGCATGGGTTAAGGGATTCCTCCGGGACCCTTCCCCCCCCAAGTATGAACAGCTAGCCCCGGTATCTGGTGTTCTAGACACCCTAAGGACGGTATGGCGCTGCTGCAGTAGGCCTCTGCTCAGGTGTGGGCACCAAACGCAGAGAGATAAGGTGATGTGATTCCACTAGCACATTTTGAATGATTCTTCACATTCTTAGGAATCATCTTGAGTTGGATATG
>NC_023750.2:22520937-22537872 GCF_000499845.2 Phaseolus vulgaris
TTTCCAGGGGTATAACCAAGTCCATTCTTATTGAAAACAGCATTCTGTGATCCAAGGAGAGACTCAAGGTTTTCTCTTCCCTTGGTGAAATTGGAAAGGGTTTTCAGCAAATATTCCACTTGTTTTTCCAATCTTTTGCAGTTTTCACAGTTTTTAATAGAGGCATGCAAGCAAGTCAGTTCAAGGCTTACCAAATCTGTTTTGGCCTTATGCAATTCTTCCTCAAGTGTTTTTACTTTAGGTGCAAGCACATTATTTACCTTTTGCAGCTTATTGCATATTACAGCTAGCCTATTGGCTTCATCATGTGTTTCCTTGAAGGCAGCAAGCAATCATCATAGTTATCAGAATCAGCAGAAAAATTACTTACTGATTCAGAGCTTGACTCCTCATCCTTCATCATGAAGCACAAATTGTTCTCCTCATCTTCTGTTGAAGAGCTGCTGTTGAGGATACTTCATTTTCCTCCCATGAGATGTAGGCTCTTCTTCCTTTGTTCCTTTCAAATTTCTTGCTGGCAGATTTGTCCCTTGTTTGATTGTCTGGACAATCTGTTTTGATATGCCCTGTTTTGCCACATCCAAAGCAAGTATATTTAGAGGAATTTGAATCATTGGGTTTAGGATACCTTCTTTTCTGCTGGTTCCTATTTTGCTTTTCTTCCTCAGGAATTTGCTGAATCTTTTTGTAAGAAGGCTGATTGTGTCATCATCTTCAGCATCTTCTTTTTCCCTTGATCTCATCCAATTCAGTTGCTTTCAGTGCAAGACCTTTGGGTTTTCTCTCTGTTGTTTCCTGCTCTTTGAGTCTTTTGAGTTCTAGGTCATGCTCCATTAGCTTTCCAAACAGTGCAGCAGTTCCCAGCTTTGACAGATCACGGCTTTCAGATATGGCAGTCACCTTTGGTTGCCAGCTTCTGTCGAGGCACTTCAATATCTTTATGTTGAGTTCCTCTCTGTCAAATTCTTTTCCCAAACCAGTGAGGTGATTCACATATGGGTGAACCTTTTCTGCACATCAGCAATGCTCTCCTCGGGTTGCATTCTGAACAGGTCATATTCTTGGATGAGAGCATGTTTTCTTGACCTCTTCACATCTTCAGTACCCTCATGAGTCACTTCTAAGACTTCCCACATCTCCTTAGCTGACTTACATTCAGATATCCTGAAGAACTCATCCATTGTCAATGCAGAGGTTATGATGTTCTTGGCCACAAGATCATGTTGAGCCTTCCTCCTTTCGGTCTCATTCCATTCTGATCTTGGCTTTACCACTTCTTTATCCTTGACAACCTGCATTGGCACATAAGGTCCATTGACCACAGCTTCCCCAAATTAATGCATCAATGGATTCCATGAAAATTCTCATTCTAACTTTCCAAAATGCATAATTCATTCCATTGAACATAGGTGGTCTATTCACAGCAGATCCTTCAGCAAAAAGCACATTAAAATCAGACATTATTACAAACAAACTTGATTAAAATATAAGTCCTAGCTCTTGATACCAATTGTTGGGTTTAATAGTGCAAAGTTCAAGAGGGGGGTGAATTGACCTTTTAAAACTTTCTCGCAGAAACAGTGTTTAACACAGTTTACAGAAAATAAATCGATTTATGTGAAAATGAACAGATTTATTTCAGCACTGTTTTTGTTTGAAAAGCGTTTATACAACAAGGTTAATCACAAGATTATACAGATAGATTTTCCACATGCACACACACTGATATTAGAACGAAAACCAGTGAAACACAAAAAACAAACTTCAATTTCAAGCAAATGATTAAGGTTCGATTGACAGCATGCCAATTAATTGAGTAACCTTTACAATCAACCTGTTCCAGTGACTTTTAACAAATTATAAGTGTTCTTCTTGAAACACATAGTTTTCCAGAAATTAAGAAAAGTGAATCACAGAACAGCAAGCTTCAATTTTAAGCAATTGTTTAAGGTTCAATTAATAGCTTTGACAATTTCTTGAGCAACCTATCACAATCAATCTGTTACAGTGGCTTTAACAAATTTTATATGTTCTTATCTGACTCAAACAACTTTTCCAGAAATTAAGAATAGGATGAAACGAGCCCAGAAAAAAACAGATTTATTAATGAATGAACAGATTTATTTCTTTGCTGTTTTATCAATTATGCAGAAACTTAATTGCAGAGATTGAGAGAGAATGAACACAGGGCAGTTATACTAGTTCACTCAACTGAGCTACATCCAGTCTTCACCTAAAACCAAGGTGAAATTCACTAAATCACAATACAAACAAACACAATTCCCACTGTTCTTGAAACCTACAAGAACTTAGGTACTCTTGCTGAAAAAACCTATTTCAGCTCACACACACTCTTCAAGAAAACCTATCAAGAAGAGTGTTCAACCAAACTATTACAAGAAATGAGAAGTGAAACGACTACACCTGATTGAGGATACAAAGATCTGCCTTAAACCAGTAGGCAAGATTGCTAGAACAGTAGCAGCACCTCACACCAAGCTTTTGGAACCACACCAAGAACAAACACTTTGTGATTTTCGAAATCTTTGAAGAACAAATGTTAATCCTTTGTAAACTCTTAATTCTCTGCTGTCAAACATGTTTTTGCAGAAGTATGAACGATACTTAAACTCAGAAACAAGTTTTCATTTTATAGAAAACCAACTTATAACAGAATTTTGAAAAACAGTTAAAGCTGTTATAAAATGAATAGATTGAAAATAAAATGAACAGATTTATTTTCAAAAGCAGTTAGAGAATTTGTTAAGTGAGGAGACTTAGTCAACCATTCTGGTGCAGAGATAATACTGAAAAACGTTTAAGCTAGATATGGCACCAGAGACAAAAAGAATCTATTCATTTACAGATGAACATATTTATTTTTCAAAACGAAAACAGAAAAGCTTAACTATTTGAAACACAGTCGTTTTGAAAGATAGAATAATTAGTCAAAATACGTAATGCACAAAATCGAATTTTCACAAGACTTAGCCAAGGCATCAGTGTAAAAATGAATCTGTTTATTTAGGAAAGAACAGATTTATTTTTATGCAGTAAACGTGTTTTTTGTAAAACATGTGAAAAACGGTTTAAGAAAACTTATGCTTGTTCTTATCACATGGCCAGTGGTTATGAGGTGAGTTACTCAGCAAAAAGCCCACTCTTAGAAAACCTCTAAGCACTACCTAAGACACACTTAAAGCAAAGCAAAATACCTATGAAATATACATAGAAGTCTTCATCAAACACAATCTTGAAGGGGCAGCAACCATCTTCAACAGATGTGTCCTTGAGAAAGTCACCCAAGGAGTGATCGGTGGTCAAGGGTGATCGGTGGTCCTAGAGGATCCACGATCAGCGCCTAGATAAGCGTCATGATGCAGAAGGCGTGGCGCTATGATGCACCGATCGGTCGTCTAGGGTGATCGATCGTGCAGTTAAGCTGGAAACGAGGGGTGATTCCCAGCGAGAGCGTTGTATACGAGCCTTGTGTGGCAGAGTATCAGAGAAAGGAGAAGTTATGCGCTTTGCAGTGTCATGCATGAGGGTGGTCTAAGAGAGCTAGTAGCCAGTCGGTGATTGGTGCTCTCCTAGCCCATGACGCGCATGGTGCAAAGCAGAGGTGATCGTTCACACAGTAGGTGATGCCTAGTACGTGTGCTTAGCCAAGCCACACTTGGTACTCACGCTGAGGTTGCACGAGACACCTAGTGAAAGAAACGCGCTAAGTTACTTCATACACGAATAACTTAGGCGCGCAACAGAGTATATAAAGGCATTTCGCGCTCATGCAGAGGGAGGTAAGATTCATTCTTGCGAGTTACTAGTTTACACAGAGAGAGAGAGAGAATCACAGAGTGCACACGAGTCTCGCTGAGATTCTTAGTTCTTAGTACTTGGTGGTTTTGCAAGGCTGACTTGAGCGCGGAGTGCAATCGGCCGCTAGAGGCGCCGTTTGTTGTGTTTCGCAGGTTTGCTTGGAGTTCTTGAGGTGCTTGGAGCGTTCCTGCGAAAGACAGAGCTTGACGTGGCGAATCCTTCGACGTTCGAATCACTGCGAGATCATTTGGCGCTGTATCAGGCGTTACACCTTCGGAGGGTCTAGAATTTCGCTAGGTTTATCAGTGGATGGTTCTCCAATCAGCAAGGGAGTGGCGTAGAGTAATCCAGAAGGGCCCAAACGGAGTGCTGATCGAGCAGTCGCTGCGTTTCGCCTTCAAGGCTAGCAAGAACCAGGCAGAGTACGAAGCCTTGATTGCTGGAATGTTGCTAGCAAGAGAGATGGGAGCAAAGAGTTTGATGGCGAAAAGCGACTCTATGCTGGTCACTGGGCAGGTAACAGGAGAGTTCCAGGCCAAAGACCCTCAGATGGCTGCATATCTCGAGTATGTATGCACCCTGAAGACGTCCTTTGCAGAGTTCGAGTTGATCCATGTGCCGAGAGAGCAGAATGCCAGAGCCGACTTACTTGCCAAGCTAGCCAGCTCAGGCAAGGGGGAAGGCAGAGGACCGTCATCCAGGACACTTTGAAGGTGCCTCGCGCGTTCGTAACGGACAACCAAGTACTTCAAGTGTACAAGTCAAAGGAACGGGTAGCGATCTGTCATCGGTCCCTCACTCAAGAAACATTGAGAGCACCTAGGGTGAGAGCGCGACCGGTGAGGTATGACGAGGTGATGGAGGTTTGCGTTGTTGGGAAGGCTAATACGTGGATAACGTCGTACCAGAGGTATCTGGCAGATGGGGTGCTTCCGCTGGACCCGACAGAGGCAAAGAGGGTAAAGAAAAGCTCAAGTAAGTTCACTCTTATTGATGGGGATCTCTTTAGATTTGGATTCACCCATCGGGTGTTGGTGTGCGTACACGGGGAGCAGTGCACGAGAATTATGTCAGAACTCCACGAGGGAGTGTGCGGGAGCAATGTGGGTGGTCGCGCCTTGGCAAGCAGGGTTCTCCGTGCGGGGTACTACTAGCCAACGCTGAAGGAAGATTGGGCGGGGTATGCTCAGCGTTGCAAGCAGTGCCAGCAACACGCAGATTGGCACAAGGCGCCTCCTGAAGAACTGAGGTCAATTCACAGCCCATGGCCGTTCCACACCTGGGGAATTGACATCTTGGGACCCTTCCCTTTGGCAGTAAGGCAGATGAAGTTTCTAATCGTCGCCATTGAGTATTTCACAAAGTGGGTAGAGGCAGAGCCGGTCGCGCAAATCACCGCGCACAAGGTTCAACAGTTTGTGTGGAAGAACATTGTGTGTCGTTTCGAAGTGCCCAAGCGCTTGGTTTCCGACAATGGCACCCAGTTTATGAGTCACCAAGTGAAGAACCTGTGTGAAGAGGTGGGGATACAACAGGTGTTTGCCTCGGTGGGGGACCCTCAAACGAATGGGCAGGTAGAGTCGGCCAACCGAGTACTGCTCAGAGGGCTGAAGAGAAGGTTAGAGAAGGCCAAGGGAACGTGGGCAGAGGAAGTTCCCAGGATCGTGTGGGCCTATCACACCACTCCACAATCTAGCACCCATGAGACACCGTTCAGCCTGGTCTGTGGGTCAGACGCTGTGATCCCTGTGGAGATACAAGAAAGCTCACCAAGGTTTTTGAACTTCGTTGCTGAGGAGTCCAATGAGGAGAAGAAGGTAAACCTAGACCTCTTTGATGAGGTGCGAGAAGAGGCTAGGATCACTGCCGAAGCTGTGAAGAGGAGGGTGGAGCATAGGCACAACTCCAAGGTGAGACCGAGGTAGTTTCAGGAAGGGAACCTGGTGATGAGGAAGGCACATCAGCACGAGATGGAGAATAAGTTGTCCCCCAAGTGGACTGGCCCGTTCAGAGTGGTGGAGACGTTGGAGAATGGTGCTTATCGGCTGGATACTTTGGACGGGGGGGCGATCCCCAGAACATGGAACGCCACACACTTGAAGTTCTATTTTAGTTGCAAATGTAAAGTAGTCGTGCTTTCACGCTAGTATAAACAGTTTGAACAGTTCAGGGGCACTCTTTTTCCCAGAAGAGGGGTTTTAATGAGGCCACCCAATAAAAGAGAAGTCATCAGTATAAAAGTTTGCAAAGTTTTAAAGTTAAAATCCTCCTCGCCCCAGGTTCAAGTGCAGGTAATTGGTTAGGCCTTCCTCGCCCCAGGCGCGAGCATGGCAACCGGTTTAAAGTCCTCCTCACCCCAGGTGTGAGTGCAGGCAGCTAAGGTTCAAAAAGCCAGGGGTGCTAGTAAGCCCAGGAAGGGAAAGGAAAGATTTCGAGAAACGCCTTTACCCAAGTGGCATAGCATCAATATTGGCACAAAAGAACTCTTAGTCAAAACCCTTCTCACCCCAGGAGTGAGAAGGTGGAAACACGACCCGATGTGTTAAGGGTCGATGACCTTGGGGCAGGCAAGAGGGGTTATCGCGAAACACTCTTCTCCCCAAAACAGGGCATCATCCTTGACCGATCGGTGTGGGAATCCACTATGCACTTAACGCTGGAGCGACAAGCGATATAAGGTGATATAAGGTAGAAGCAGAGGAGCGATGACTGATGAGTGGGTGGTTGAGGCATTTTGATCGGTTATCGGTGGTTAGAGCGTTGTTTAAGAAGTTTTAGACAAGTTCTTACGCGATAGGCCTAAGCCAGCAAGGCCACGCCAGATCAGGTTTCAAGCATTGCTAGTGGTGATCGAAGTCTGATGTAAGAGAAGCAAAACACAGTAAAGATTTGCGCCAAGTTCGAGCAGGTTAGCAGTTAGACATGCATGGCAAGAGATAAAAACTAAGAGATACACAGCAGAAGAAACAGTAAGAAGAAAGTGGCATTTATATATACAACAAAAGTTTTTACATTCCAAGTTATGTACAAAGAGGTAAAATCAAAATAGCAATGATCAAGGGCGAACGATCTCGCCATCCACCTCCTCGAAGTCCATGACGAATTGAGAATAGTCAGCCTCTGGAAAGACGCACTTAACCTGCTCAAGGGCCAAGTCGAAACCCTCAGCAAAGGTGTCAGCAGCTTCTTCCCAAAGCTTGGTCTTCTCGCTCTCGAGCACGACCTTCTCAGTGACAAGGGTGGCGATGGTGGACTCGGCCTCTTTAAGCTTGGACCCTTGATCATTGGCACGCCTTTCGCTCGCTGCGAGAGCCTCCGCCAGGTTTGCGATTTGTGGGCGCATGAAGGCATTCTCAGCTTCAAGTTGGATGGCCCTACCCGTGGTCTCCACCAGATCGGCGTCAAGAGCGGCGATGGCATCCCCCATCAACATCTCCGTCTTGATGGTTTCTTGGACTTGTAGGGCGCGCCCTCTCTTGGCTTCCTCCAGCATGTCGTTGGTACCCTGCAGGGCCTCATAGTCGCTTTGAAGCGACTCCTTTTGGTTGAGCAGTTCGCTCATCTTACCCTCCAGCTTCTCAAGGCGGCGATGCTGGGTGGAGAACTCAAGAGAGAGTACCATTTGGCGGGCCAGATGAAGGTCCACCTCACTCCCGCTCCACTTGACTAGCTCGCGGTTCTGGAGCAGTTGTCTAGTCAGGTGGATGACCCTGGTGAGCCCTTCAGTGTTGGAGCCTGTTGCTCGAAGGGAACTCTCACCGCCACCCTCGGTTGTGGTAGCGGAGTCCTGAGGGCATGGTGAGGTTGGGGGGCGAGAGGTTCCCTCCGGCTCCCAGCTGTTTGAGGTGCTAAGATAGGGGGTGGCCTGGCTGGGGCGGGGAGGCAAGGGGGGCTGGAGAAGGAGAACGTATGGGAGAGGGAGAGCGTACGGGGGAAGCATGTGCTTGAGGGATCAGAGTAGCATCTCCCTCAGCACCCTCGGTTCCCTTTTTTCTCCGTTGGACTAAAGGAGACCCCGAGCTTTCCTCCTCGATTGATATGACGGTGGTGGGAGCTTTCACCAGCCGTTTTCTTTTCTTATCACCCCTGGTCTCGGGGCCTTCAGCTGGCGCGACCGAGATGGGGGAGGCCGAGATGGGCTCGAAGATGGCCTCAGTGGATGACCCGACAGCTGGTCGGCTCTTGGCAAGCGTGATCAGCTTCTGTCGTCGTTCCTTGTTGGAAGTCATATCTGCACCAGTTGAACATAGCAATGGGTCAGTACAAGCAAACAAGGTGCAAAAAGAGTAAAAACAACGCAGGCAGTTAAGCGCGAGGATGCATGCTCAGAGAAATAACAAGTTAAAGGAAAGAAGAGAATGCAAACCAATGTATTTCTTGAGCATCTTCGCGTCGAACTCGTGCTTGATGAGGGTGGAGGAGCCGAACTTAGCGCCCAAGCTCGAGAGCAGGCCGCACAGCTCGCGCTCGTAGGGTGCCATGGCCTCCAAGCCTCTGGGTTTTTTGAACCCTACTTTGGGAACCCAATAGAGTTGGAAGCCCTCGAGTAGGGTCGGGCTGTGCTCGTTGGATGATGATGATGATTTCTACAACTCTTCTAGGAAGGATGCCAACAAAATTTCTACTCAAAATTCTCCTCCCAATTTTTCCAAACAAACCTTGTTTCCAAAAAAAGTTTCTACTACAAATCCTTCTACTCCTAAGTCACCTACCAAAACGTCAAATATCAAATGTTTTAAATGTTTAGGTTTTGGGCACATAGCTCTTCATTGTCCACAAAAGCAAGTCTTAAAGCTAAATAAGGTAAAACAAGACCTCACTCACCCACCTACCACAAGTAAAAATGAAAAAGACAAAGAAGGCCAAGTTGACACGGGTCTTATACTTTCACATCCAAGGTGTTTTCCTTCCTTATCTTTTTCATTACCAAAGGGTCTTACTTCACCACCATCTTGGTTTAAAAATGTTAGGGATGATTTTTTCATACCTCCTAATGGTTGTCACCATTTAAGAGGACTTTTTCCAAAAGATATCATCATTCCTAAACAAATTTTTCCAACTTGGTCGTTTTATAGAACCTCCTTTTCTGAAATCCCATTGTTTCCAAATGCTAAGTCATGTTTTCCTTTTTCTTCCACTTTTAATTGTAAGAATAAACTGACTTTGTTATATGCAGGGATTCAGAATTCGTGGACGAATTCTCTCCAACTCGAGGAGTATGATGAGAATCAAATAAAGGAGGCTTTTATTAACGGAGGAAGAGGACATCCACCCTCACATTTGAAGTTCTTCCTTCTAGTCTTCTCAAAATTAAAAGAAGACATAAAATAAAGATGAGGCCCAAGCCCAAAGCCCAAGCCCAAGCCCAAGAAGGCCAAAGCCCAAAGAGCCCAAGTCCATCCCATGAGGGGCAAGGCCAAGCTTTGAAATACTCTTGTATAGTTTTAGGAGGTGTGGTTATTAAATAAAGGAGTGTGAAAATGTAAAATAAAGTCACATTGTCCATGTGACTTAGGAGAGTGGTGTAGTTGTAGTTTTTAGGAGGTGTCATAGTAGAAAAAGGTCACACCTCCCATTCACTTGTTTTTGGTGGGAATCTCAATTGAGTTTATTTGAATTTTCCCACCTATTTTTCAGCACCTCTAGGCTATAAATAAAGGTGCTTAGCTTGTACAATTCAGATTTGAATTTTAATTAGAGAAACTATACTCAAATTTTGAGAGAGCATTGGAGAGCTTTTTGCCTTCTTCTCTAGTCTTATCTTGATGGTTCCATGGTTACCTCAAGTGGCGGCTTGCACACTCATCTAGGAGTCTCCATCCTTCTAGTGGCGTGATCATCCAACCATACATCCATCTTCATGAGCTCTCTCCTCTCCTTCCTTCCTTCTCTTTTGATATTCATGTTTTGAACTTTTGTTCTTGTTTTGGTTCGGCTATTTCTGTTTCCAGCAGCTGTTCTTCTTCTTTTCCATGTTTTGGTTCGGTGCTTTTATAATTCCAGCACTCCTTTTCAGTTTTCTTGCCTTTTAATTCATTTTAATCGGTTCAATTCTGTTCTTATTCATTTCTATTCGGTGCATTTGCTTTTCCTCTCTTTTTGTTGGTTCAATTTGACAATATGTGGAACTTCCATATGAGTTTGGATTTGGTGCTAGTTTTGGTGAGTTCTTGACTTAGAACATTGATCCAATTCTAAGAAAAAGTGCCTAACTATTGTCCAACTCAAGTTGATTCCTAAGAATGTCAAGAATCATTCTCTTCTTTGCTATTGGAATCACATCATGTGGTATCATGAGTTTAGGTGTGTTCTTGTTTAATTTTTGAGTTGTGTAGCACTTTAATTTCAAGAGCTCTTTAATTTCTTGCAATTTAAGGTTCTGTTTTAGGCTTATTTGAGTTTCTCACTGGAAAATTCTAAAATTCTGGATTTGTGATCTTCAAAGTGTTAGAAAAGAGTAGAAAAAATAATTATTCAAAAATTCAAAGTACACAAAAAATGATAAATAAAATACAAAAAGTGTACAATTCTGCCGAAAAAAATACAGTAATCTGGCAGCGATTTTAAAACATTTATCTCAATTAATTGGCTTACTGTTTTTAAGTGATTCCAGTGCCATTTTTAAGCTATGATCTTGAAGTTTGTGTGGTTAAAATTTCATAATCCAGTTCGCTCTATATCATTCCAGTTAAATCAGTGAACATCAAGCACAGTTTGCATAAAAGTATTTTTTCCAGTAGCTAATTTTTGTTTTCTTCATCTACTATAGTACTTTTCTTTAAGTATTCTTTTGTGTGCCTACTTTCTCATTGAGTTCTTTAATTTTCTTGCTTGTCTTTTATTCATTAATCTTTGAAGTTTGTCAAACATCTAGTATTCCTTTTGTTGTAGCCTTTCTTTGCTTATACTTTTCTTGCTTGTCTTTATTGCTTCATTGGTTTTGTTGTGGTTGGCTTTGAGATTGGTGTGCCTTGCTTTGACATCTTTCATTTGAGGATTCCAAGACCTCAAGATCAGATTGGTGCAGGGACATTATTTCTTTGAGAGTGACCTCTTTTTTCTGGCCAAATTTACTTCGGCAATTTGGGTGCCAAATTCAATTTTGGTGCACCAGAAGATGAAGCAAGACGTGCGGTGGTTTTGGTGCGAGCCATTGTTCAGTAACTACAATGGAAAAAGAAATAAGAAATGAGGGATCAATGAAAAACAAGAGGAAGGCGAAGGAAGCGAAGATGCTACGGTTTGAAGGGAGTAGAGAAACGAAAGTGAAGAAGAGGAAGAAGTGAAAACGGTAGAAAGAAAAACAACCTACAACGTATGCACAATGCAGTTATTGGATGATGCAATCGGTAGAAGGTATTGAAATATGCCATAGATAAAGAAAAGGGGTACCTTTTGTTGATCGCAAACGGTTTCTGGAAGCTTGAAGATTGAGGAAGACGAATCGCAGAGAGGAAGTTCGAGGGATTCAGAGAAAAAGTGTTGGAGAAGGTGATGGAACAGTGAAGGCGCGTAAGTTTTGAATAAGGGAAACGCAAACGACGTTTCATGCTAGCCGTCGATGCGTACACGTGTCGTAAGATTAAGGAAGGAAGGCGCAACGTCACTTAAAACGCAACACGTGATGTGGCACGTGACGTGGCATCACTTGCCACGTGGCCACTGAGGACGACCACTTAGTCTCTTCGTTGAAAACAAGTATACAGCTCGAGACTGGGGGGTTTGTGATCTGGTCGGTCATCGGTAGTCGGTGACGTCAGCAACAGATAGCCACGTGGACCGTTCCGAGTGGGACATGTGGGCCAGGGAAGCAGATGTGTCCTTGAGAAAGTCACCCAGGGAGTGATCGGTGGTCAGGGGGTGATCGGTTGTCCTAGAGGATGCACGATCAGCGCCTAGATAAGCGTCATGATGCAGAAGGCGTGGCGCTATGATGCACCGATCGGTCGTCTGGGGTGAGCGATGGTCATCGGGTCTTCGTGTTACGCGCAGTTAAGCTGGAAACGAGGGGTGATTCCCAGCGAGAGCGTTGTATACGAGCCTTGTGTGGCAGAGTATTAGAGAAAGGAGAAGTTATGCGCTTTGCAGTGTCGTGCATGACGGTGGTTTAAGAGAGCTAGTAGCCAGTCGGTGATTGGTGCTCTCCTAGCCCATGACGCGCATGATGCAAAGCAGAGGTGATCGTTCACACAGTAGGTGATGCTTAGTACGTGCGCTTAGCCAAGCCACACTTGGTACTCACGCTGAGGTTGCACGAGACACCTAGTGAAAGAAACGCGCTAAGTTACTTCATACACGAATAACTTAGGCGCGCAACAGAGTATATAAAGGCATTCCGCGCTCATGCAGAGGGAGGTAAGATTCATTCTTGTGAGTTACTAGTTTACACACACAGAGAGAGAGAATCACAGAGTGCACACGGGTCTCGCTGAGATTCTTAGTTCTTAGTTCTTTGGTGGTTTTGCAAGGCTGACTTGAGCGTCGGAGTGCAATTGGCCGCTAGAGGCGCCGTTTGTTGTGTTTCGCAGGTTTGCTTGGAGTTCTTGAGGAGTGCTTGGAGCGTTCTTGTGGAAGACAGAGCTTGACGTGGCGAATCCTTCGACGTTCGAATCACTTGCGAGATCAATATTATTAATGTTATTAATTTTATTAATATTATAATAATATGAATAAAAAAAATTAATATTATTAATAAAAATATTTATATTAGTAATAATATTGAATTTACCTACGTATGTAGATTCGTGGATAAAATTTTTGGGCATGTAAAATTTACCTACGGATAGAAATCAACGGATAATAATCTGTAGATAATGTTGAAATTTTCTACGAATTTAGATCAGTCGGTAATATTTCGTAGATAATGCTAAATTTACCTACGAATTTAGATTTGTATTAGATAATGCTAAATTTACCTACAAATTCAAATTTGTCGGTATATCTGATTTTTTATTTTTTTTTTGTAGTAGATACATCTAACAAGTTTGACAAGAATGAATGGGCTCAAGTTACTTTAGGTCTTAAATAGATTAATTCAATTGTTCATTAGACGTCTTATAAAGAATTGTCAAATGACTAAAGACTAGATGACATGCCAGTCGAAGCATAAAAAGTCACATAATTCATCGTTAGATGACCCAAGTTTGGAGATCACAAATAGAAGCTTAAGAAAACTCGTCAAAAAGAAATAAAAATATGAAGCATTAGAAGATTAAAATCTTGACAGACGACTCTAATGGTTCACTGCATGAATAAGAAGATCATCTACATGTTTAAAAGCTCAAACACACAAAATTTAAATAAGATCATGTCATACATACAACCTACTTTCTAAGTAATGTTTGTTTATTTTAGTAGGTCAATAAAGTTGCTCTAATAAAATGTCATTTTAGTCAACAAAAAGAGTGTAACGATGAAGTATTAGCCAAAATTCATATATTATGAAAATCTTAAACATCAAAGACAATGAATTGTGTAGAGGCTTTTGTAAACATTTAAACATTTATTTATTTATTTAGTAAAACCTTTTGAATTTTGCGTTGGAGAACCGAACATGACCTAAGTTTATAGTGAACTAGTATAAAACTAAAGTATTCATTGTCTTCTTTTATTTCTTATGTGTTGCTTCTCTTAGTAACTTTTTAAAATGTTTAAAGAAAACTTTTTGTGAACACATGTATAAAATATTTAGAATACCTCTTGTAAGAATGTATGGCTTTAAATTAGAGGAGGGTGAATGGTTTAAAGAAGGTTTTCGCAAACTTTTGAGTCTAGAATGAAATTACTTCGAGAAAACTTGATTCAGAATTTAGTTTGCCAAAAACATAAAGCAATTTAGTACAGCGCCAGAAAAACAAGTAAAGGGACACCGTTTCTATGACTCTCTATACTGGACTGAGGAACCCGAATTCCAAAAACCCAGGCGCCTTGAAGATCTGCCCCAGCGAGAACAAGAGGTGTGACTCTTCCTCTCCAACCTCAAGGTGGTGTTTGACACCTCCACCTTGATAAAGCATGAGTACTGCCCTACGAGTCTTAAGGCGTACATTCGTATCCCCCTTCCCTTTACACCCGCTAATGATATCTTGTAGGTGTGTGTGTTTGCTGAATTTTTCTTTGTTTCTAATGCAGACAGTATGCTCATGCTCAGCAAGAAAGATTGATGGAAAAGGCCCAACACCAATCCATTGAAAGGCCACCAAAATGTCACATTGAGGCAACCACTAGAGTTATGGTCAAAGAGGGGTCAAGAGGACACATTTTACATATCTTAAACTCTAGTGTAGAATAGCTTTTAAAAGTAGCATAGTTTAATTTCTTTTTGTAATTGTGTTGAAACATGCAAAGAAGCACCTAGAAGGCTAAACCTAAGTTTACAAGTCCGGCCTCCAAGTCCTATATAAGGACTGCCTTGGCTACTGTTTTTACAAAATTAATTCATTAGTGAAATGCTGCCAATTTTACAAGATTAATTCATTGGTTCCTGATGAGTGATTCACTGAAGGGTCCGGGCACGATTCCTTTCCTGAACACATGCACCATCATGGTTTCATCCTTGGTGTTCAGCCTCACTATCTGATGTGATTCCACTAGCCATATAGAGAAAGGTTCTTGACCTTCTTAGGAATCACCTTGAGTTGGACATAACAGAGGCACTTTTCTTAGAGTTGGATCATTGTTCTAAGACAAGAACTCACCAAAAAACTAGTACCAAATCCCAAACTCATTGGATGAACCAATTTTACTCAAATTGAACCGAACAAAAGAGGTGAAATTAAAAGGAACCGAACAGAAATGTTTAAGCACACAAATGAACCGAACAAAATTGAAATTAAAAGGCAAGAACAGAAACAATAGGTGCTGGAAAAACAGAAAAACTGAACCAAAATACTCAAGAACACAAGACAACAAAAGCAATTGAAAGAGAAGGAAGGAAGGAGAAGAGAGTGCTCATGAAGATGGAAGAATGTTGGATGATCTCGCCACTAGAAGTGTGGAATGCTCCTAGATAAGAGTGATGCCGCACTTGAGGACTCCATTGATCCATCAAGATAAGACTAGAGAAGAAGGCTCCAAAAGCTCTCCAAAGGTCACTCAAAATTTGAGTAGAGTTTTCTTAGATTAATTCCAATCTGAATTTTACAAAGGAAGCACCTCTATTTATAGCCTAAGGTGCTGAAAAAATAGGTGGAAATTTCAAATAAGCTCATTTGAAATTCCCACCAAAAACAAGTCACATGGGAGGTGGACCTTTTTCTACTATGACACCTCTAAAAAACTACACCTACACCACTCTCCTAAGTTACATGGGTAATGTGACTTTATTTTACATTTTCACACTCCTTTATTTAATAACCACACCTCCTAAAACTATACAAGAGTATTCAAAGCTTGGCCTTGCCCCTCATGGGATGGACTTGGGCTCTTTGGGCTTTGGCCTTCTTGGGCTTGGGCTTTGGGCTTGGGCCTCATCTTTATTTTATGTCTTCTTTTAATTTTGAGAAGACTAGAAGGAAGAACTTCAAATGTGAGGGTGGATGTCCTCTTCCTCTATAATAAAAGCCTTCTTTATTTGATTCTCATCACTATCTGTGCCCCAAAACGGTTGAGGAACTCCTTTAGGGACTCTCCCTGATATTGTCTCACGTCGAAAAGGTCGTAAGAAATGGGGTGGGGGGAGCCCGATTCGTGATGTACTGCTCTCTGAATAGCTTAGTCAGTTGCACGAACGACATCACGTGGCCATCAGGGAGGCTGATGAACCAATCCATTGTTGTTCCCACCACTGTGCTCATGAACAGCTTGCATCGCACTGCGTCAGAGCCTCCAACCAACATCATCTGCGTATGAAAGGCTGTGAGATGAGCCTCTAGGTCCTCTACCCCTAGGAATGTGCCTTTGGGCCCCAAGAACGTGGCTTCTATCACTGCGCCCATGATCGCCTGTGAGAAGGGCATTGGAAAATCCTGGGTGGCGGCATAGGCTCTAGATCTTCCACCTCACATTCCCCTGCCTGATTGTGCAACCCCCTGTGCAATTCTTCATTGGTTCTTTGCAATTCCTCGTTTCTTGCTAACGACACAGCCAAATCAATCTGGATGCGTTCTTGATCTGCTCTCGATTCAGCCACCGCTTCTTGGAGAGCCTGCATCGTTTCCATGATCTGCTACAGTGTGAGGCTTTCGCCTCCATTCGGTGCAACGGATCCTTGCCTCATGTTTCTCATCTTGGTTGATCTTTCTTGTTCTTGCGAATGGGATAGTGTTTTAAATCGTGCCCCACGGTGGGCACCAAATGTTCCTGCCGGTTGACTCGATTGTCTACACGCGCCTACGACGATCACACGCCCAATTATCCTGCTTTCGTAATTGAGGAAAAAGAAATTAAGGAAGTAATTTGAGGATGTGGGAGTTCTAAAAGCCCTAGTCTAGATGGTGTGACTTTTAGCTTTATTAAGAACCACTGAAAGGTTATAAAAAAAATACAAGCAATTCAATCTTTTCACAAAGATGGAAATATAACTAGGGGCTAAAACACATCATTCATCACATGAATACCCAAAATAGAAAATCCCAAAAGTTCAAATGAATATATAACCATATCTCTCGTAGGTTGCATATACAAGATTCTATCCAAAATTGTCTCCAATAGAATCAAGAAGGTACTAGAAAAAAAGTCATTGATATTTCTCAATTTGCATTTATCTCTCAAAGAGGATTACTAGACCGTGCCTTTGTAGGAAACGATGTTGTAGATGACCTAAAAAGAAAATGAAGGAGGGGATAGTGCCTTTGTAGAAAACGAGGTTAGATGACCTAAAAAAGAAAATGAAGGAGGGGTGTAGATAATGATGACAGTTAAAGTTCCGGTTAAAGTTTTCAATTAAAGTTTTCCAGTTAAAGTTTCTTGTTTATTTTAAGCGTCTAATATTTAAGATTTATTATCATTATTAATTTTCATACATCTTTTCTAATCAAAATAACACAACTAAATCTTAAATTATTCCATCATTTAAAAAAACAATTTTTTTTCTAAAAAAAATCAGTAAACTAAGTTATACATGCCAAATACGATTTTAATAAAATTTGATATAACTGAAGTGGTACATACTGTACG